>NW_027277322.1:0-29416 GCF_030028105.1 Mobula birostris | reverse complement strand
GGCAGGAATTTTAGGGCATGTGATTTAGGGCATGAGTTTCAGTGCATGAGTTTCAGGGCAGTAGTTTCAGGGTATGTGATTTAGGGCATGAGTTTCAGGGCATGAGATTCAGGGCTTGAGTTTCAAGGCATGAGGTTCAGGGCATGAGTTTCAGGGCATGAGTTTCAGGGCAGGAGTTTTAGGGCATATGATTCAGGGCATGAGTATGAGTGCATGAGTTTCAGGGCAGGAGTTTCAGGGTATGTGATTTAGGGCATGAGATTCCGGGCATGAGATTCAGGGCTTGAATTTCAGGGCATGAGGTTCAGGGCATGAGTTTCAGGTCATGAGATTCAGGGCATGAGTTTCAGTGCAGGAATTTGAGGGCATGAGATTCAGGGCATGAGTTTCAGAGCATGATTTTCAGGGCAGGAGATTCAGGGCAGTTGTTTCAGTGCAGGAGTTTCAGGGCATGAGATTCAGGGCATGAGATTCAGGGCATGAGTTTTAGGACAGGAAATTCAGGGCATGAGTTTCAGGGCACGAGATTCAGGGCATGAGATTCAGGGCATGTGATTCAAGGTTTGAGTTTCCGGATATGAGATTCATGGCATGAGTTTCAGTGCAGGAGTTTCAGGGTATGTGATTTAGGGCAAGAGTTTCAGGGCATGAGATTCAGGGCTTGTGTTTCAGGGCATGAGGTTCAGGGCATGAGTTTCAGGGCATGAGATTCAGGGCATGAGTTTAAGTGCAGGAACTTGAGGGCATGAGATTCAGTGCACGAGTTTTAGAGCATGAGATTCAGGGCTTCATTTTCAGGGCAGGAGATTCAGGGCAGGTGTTTCAGTGCAGGAGTTTCAGGGCACGAGATTCAGGGCATGAGATTCAGGGCATGAGTTTCAGGGCATGAGTTTCAGGGCATGAGTTTCAGGGCAGGAGTTTCAGGGCATGTGATTCAAGGCTTGAGTTTCCGGATATGAGATTCATGGCATGAGTTTCAGTGCATGAGTTTCAGGGCATGAGTTTGAGGGCAGGAGTTTCAAGGCATGAGATTCAGGGCATGAGTTGCAGTGCATGAGTTTGAGGGCAGGAGTTTCAGGGCATGAGATTCAGGGCATGAGTTTCAGGGCATGATATTCAGGGCAGGTATTTCAGGGCATGTAATTCAGGGCATGAGTTTCTGGGCCGATGATTCAGGGCATGAGTTTTAGGGCATGTGATTCAGGGCATGATTTTCAGTGCATGAGTTTCAGGGCAGGAGTTTCAGGGTATGTGATTTAGGGCATGAGTTTCAGGGCATGAGATTCAGGGCTTGAGTTTCAGGGCATGAGGTTCATGGCATGAGTTTCAGGGCATGAGATTCAGGGCATGAGTTTCAGTGCAGGAACTTGAGGGCATGAGATTCAGTGCACGAGTTTCAGAGCATGAGATTCAGGGCATGAGATACAGGGCATGATTTTCAAGGCAGAAGATTCAGGGCAGGTATTTCAGTGCAGGAGTTTTAGGGCATGAGTTTCAGGGCATGAGATTCAGGGCATGAGTTTCAGGGCATGAGATTCAGGGCAGGTATTTCAGGGCATGTAATTCAGGGCATGATTTTCTGGGCAGATGATTCAGGGCAGGAATTTTAGGGCATGTGATTCAGGGCATGAGTTTCAGTGCATGAGTTTCAGGGCAGTAGTTTCAGGGTATGTGATTTAGGGCATGAGTTTCAGGGCATGAGATTCAGGGCTTGAGTTTCAAGGCATGAGGTTCAGGGCATGAGTTTCAGGGCATGAGTTTCAGGGCAGGAGTTTTAGGGCATATGATTCAGGGCATGAGTATGAGTGCATGAGTTTCAGGGCAGGAGTTTCAGGGTATGTGATTTAGGGCATGAGATTCCGGGCATGAGATTCAGGGCTTGAATTTCAGGGCATGAGGTTCAGGGCATGAGTTTCAGGTCATGAGATTCAGGGCATGAGTTTCAGTGCAGGAATTTGAGGGCATGAGATTCAGGGCATGAGTTTCAGAGCATGATTTTCAGGGCAGGAGATTCAGGGCAGTTGTTTCAGTGCAGGAGTTTCAGGGCATGAGATTCAGGGCATGAGATTCAGGGCATGAGTTTTAGGACAGGAAATTCAGGGCATGAGTTTCAGGGCACGAGATTCAGGGCATGAGATTCAGGGCATGTGATTCAAGGTTTGAGTTTCCGGATATGAGATTCATGGCATGAGTTTCAGTGCAGGAGTTTCAGGGTATGTGATTTAGGGCAAGAGTTTCAGGGCATGAGATTCAGGGCTTGAGTTTCAGGGCATGAGGTTCAGGGCATGAATTTCAGGGCATGAGATTCAGGGCATGAGTTTCAGTGCAGGAACTTGAGGGCATGAGATTCAGTGCACGAGTTTTAGAGCATGAGATTCAGGGCTTCATTTTCAGGGCAGGAGATTCAGGGCAGGTGTTTCAGTGCAGGAGTTTCAGGGCACGAGATTCAGGGCATGAGATTCAGGGCATGAGTTTCAGGGCATGAGTTTCAGGGCATGAGTTTCAGGGCAGGAGTTTCAGGGCATGTGATTCAAGGCTTGAGTTTCCGGATATGAGATTCATGGCATGAGTTTCAGTGCATGAGTTTCAGGGCATGAGTTTGAGGGCAGGAGTTTCAAGGCATGAGATTCAGGGCATGAGTTGCAGTGCATGAGTTTGAGGGCAGGAGTTTCAGGGCATGAGATTCAGGGCATGAGTTTCAGGGCATGATATTCAGGGCAGGTATTTCAGGGCATGTAATTCAGGGCATGAGTTTCTGGGCCGATGATTCAGGGCATGAGTTTTAGGGCATGTGATTCAGGGCATGATTTTCAGTGCATGAGTTTCAGGGCAGGAGTTTCAGGGTATGTGATTTAGGGCATGAGTTTCAGGGCATGAGATTCAGGGCTTGAGTTTCAGGGCATGAGGTTCATGGCATGAGTTTCAGGGCATGAGATTCAGGGCATGAGTTTCAGTGCAGGAACTTGAGGGCATGAGATTCAGTGCACGAGTTTCAGAGCATGAGATTCAGGGCATGAGATACAGGGCATGATTTTCAAGGCAGAAGATTCAGGGCAGGTATTTCAGTGCAGGAGTTTTAGAGCATGAGTTTCAGGGCATGAGATTCAGGGCATGAGTTTCAGGGCATGAGATTCAGGGCAGGTATTTCAGGGCATGTAATTCAGGGCATGATTTTCTGGGCAGATGATTCAGGGCAGGAATTTTAGGGCATGTGATTCAGGGCATGAGTTTCAGTGCATGAGTTTCAGGGCAGTAGTTTCAGGGTATGTGATTTAGGGCATGAGTTTCAGGGCATGAGATTCAGGGCTTGAGTTTCAAGGCATGAGGTTCAGGGCATGAGTTTCAGGGCATGAGTTTCAGGGCAGGAGTTTTAGGGCATATGATTCAGGGCATGAGTTTGAGTGCATGAGTTTCAGAGCAGGAGTTTCAGGGTATGTGATTTAGGGCATGAGATTCCGGGCATGAGATTCAGGGCTTGAGTTTCAGGGCATGAGGTTCAGGGCATGAGTTTCAGGTCATGAGATTCAGGGCATGAGTTTCAGTGCAGGAATTTGAGGGCATGAGATTCAGGGCATGAGTTTCAGAGCATGATTTTCAGGGCAGGAGATTCAGGGCAGTTGTTTCAGTGCAGGAGTTTCAGGGCATGAGATTCAGGGCATGAGTTTCAGAGCATGAGATTCAGGGGATGAGATTCAGGGCATGATTTTCAGGGCAGGAGATTCAGGGCAGGTGTTTCAGTGCAGGAGTTTCAGGGCATGAGATTCAGGGCATGAGATTCAGGGCATGAGTTTCAGGACAGGAGATTCAGGGCATGAGTTTCAGGGCACGAGTTTCAGGGCATGAGATTCAGGGCATGAGATTCAGGGCTTCATTTTCAGGGCAGGAGATTCAGGGCAGGTGTTTCAGTGCAGGAGTTTCAGGGCACGAGATTCAGGGCATGTGATTCAGGGTATGAGTTTCAGGGCATGAGTTTCAGGGCAGGAGTTTCAGGGCATGTGATTCAAGGCGTGAGTTTCAAGATATGAGATTCATGGCATGAGTTTCAGTGCAGGTGTTTCAGGGCATGAGATTCAGGGCATGAGTTTCAGTGCATGAGTTTGAGGGCAGGAGTTTCAAGGCATGAGATTCAGGGCATGAGTTTCAGTGCATGAGTTTGAGGGCAGGAGTTTCAGGCCATGAGATTCAGGGCATGAGATTCAGGGCAGGTATTTCGGGGCATGTAATTCAGGGCATGAGTTTCTGGGCAGATGATTCAGGGCATGAATTTTCGGGCATGTGCTTCAGGGCATGAGTTTCAGTGCATGAGTTTCAGGGCAGGAGTTTCAGGGTATGTGATGTAGGGCATGAGTTTCAGGGCATGAGATTCAGGGCTTGAGATTCAGGGCATGAGTTTCAGAGCATGAGATTCAGGGCATGAGATTCAGGGCATGATTTTCAGGGCAGGAGATTCAGGGTAGGTGTTTCAGTGCAGGAGTTTCAGGGCATGAGATTCAGGGCATGAGATTCAGGGCATGAGTTTCAGGACAGGAGATTCAGGGCATGAGTTTCAGGGCATGAGTTTCAGGGCATGAGATTCAGGGCATGAGATTCAGGGCCTCATTTTCAGGGCAGGAGATTCAGGGCAGATGTTACAGTGCAGGAGTTTCAGGGCACGAGATTCAGGGCATGAGATTCAGGGCATGAGTTTCAGGGCAAGAGTTTCAGGGCAGGAGTTTCAGGGCATGTGATTCAAGGCGTGAGTTTCAGTGCAGGTGTTTCAGGGCATGAGATTCAGGGCATGAGTTTCAGTGCATGAGTTTGAGGGCAGGAGTTTCAAGGCATGAGATTCAGGGCATGAGTTTCAGTGCATGAGTTTGAGGGCAGGAGTTTCAGGGCATGAGATTCAGGCCATGAGTTTCAGGGCATGATATTCAGGGCAGGTATTTCAGGGCATGTAATTCAGGGCATGAGTTTCTGGGCCGATGATTCAGGGCATGAGTTTTAGGGCATGTGATTCAGGGCATGACTTTCAGTGCATGAGTTTCAGGGCAGGAGTTTCAGGGTATGTGATTTACGGCATGAGTTTCAGGGCATGAGATTCAGGGCTTGAGTTTCAGGGCATGAGGTTCAGGGCATGAGTTTCAGGGCATGAGATTCAGGGCTTGAGTTTCAGTGCAGGAACTTGAGGGCATGAGATTCAGTGCACGAGTTTCAGAGCATGAGATTCAGGGCATGAGATTCAGTGCATGAGTTTCAGGGCAGGAGATTCAAGGCTGGTGTTTCAGTGCAGGAGTTTCAGGGCATGAGATTCAGGGCATGAGATTCAGGGCATGAGTTTCAGTGCATGAGTTTCAGGGCAGGAGTTTCGGGGTATGTGATTTAGGGCATGAGTTTCAGGGCATGAGATTCAGGGCTTGAGTTTCAGGGCATGAGGTTCAGGGCATGAGTTTCAGGGCATGAGATTCAGGGCATGAGTTTCAGTGGAGGAAGTTGAGGGCATGAGATTCAGTGCTCGAGTTTCAGAGCATGAGATTCAGGGCATGAGATTCAGGGCATGATTTTCAGGGCAGGAGATTCAGGCCAGGTGTTTCAGTGCAGGAGTTCCAGGGCATGAGATTCAGGGCATGAGTTTCAGGACAGGAGATTCAGGCATGAGTTTCAGGGCATGAGTTTCATGGCAGGAGATTCAGGGCTGGTGTTTCAGTGCAGGAGTTTCAGGGCATGAGATTCAGGGCATGAGTTTCAGTGCAGGAGTTTCAGGGCATGAGATTCAGGGCATGAGTTTCAGTGCAGGAGTTTCAGGGCATGAGATTCCGGGCATGAGTTTCAGGGTAGGAGATTCAGGGCAGGAGTTTCAGGACATGCGATTCAGGGCATGAGTTTCAGTGCAGGAACTTGAGGTAATGAGATTCAGTGCACGAGTTTCAGAGCGTGAGATTCAGGGCATGAGATTCAGGTCATGAGTTTCATGGCAGGAGATTCAGGGCTGGTGTTTCAGTGCAGGAGTTTCAGGACAGGAGATTCAGGGCATGAGTTTCAGGGCATGAGTTTCAGGGCATGAGATTCAGGGCATGAGATTCAGGGCTTCATTTTCAGGGCAGGAGATTCAGGGCAGGTGTTTCAGTGCAGGAGTTTCAGGGCACGAGATTCAGGGCATGAGATTCAGGGCATGAGTTTCAGGGCATGAGTTTCAGGGCATGAGTTTCAGGGCAGGAGTTTCAGGGCATGTGATTCAAGGCGTGAGTTTCAGGATATGAGATTCATGGCATGAGTTTCAGTGCAGGTGTTTCAGGGCATGAGATTCAGGGCATGAGTTTCAGTGCATGAGTTTGAGGGCAGGAGTTTCAAGGCATGAGATTCAGGGCATGAGTTTCAGTGCATGAGTTTGAGGGCAGGAGTTTCAGGGCATGAGATTCAGGGCATGAGATTCACGGCAGGTATTTCAGGGCATGTAATTCAGGGCATGAGTTTCTGGGCATGAGATTCAGGGCATGAGTTTCAGGGCATGAGTTTCAGGGCAGGAGTTTCAGGGCATGTGATTCAAGGCGTGAGTTTCAGGATATGAGATTCATGGCATGAGTTTCAGTGCAGGTGTTTCAGGGCATGAGATTCAGGGCATGAGTTTCAGTGCATGAGTTTGAGGGCAGGAGTTTCAAGGCATGAGATTCAGGGCATGAGTTTCAGTGCGTGAGTTTGAGGGCAGGAGTTTCAGGGCATGAGATTCAGGCCATGAGTTTCAGGGCATGATATTCAGGGCAGGTATTTCAGGGCATGTAATTCAGGGCATGAGTTTCTGGGCCGATGATTTAGGGCATGAGTTTTAGGGCATGTGATTCAGGGCATGAGTTTCAGTGCATGAGTTTCAGGGCAGGAGTTTCAGGGTATGTGATTTAGGGCATGAGTTTCAGGGCATGAGATTCAGGGCTTGAGTTTCAGGGCATGAGGTTCAGGGCATGAGTTTCAGGGCATGAGATTCAGGGCTTGAGTTTCAGTGCAGGAACTTGAGGGCATGAGATTCAGTGCACGAGTTTCTGAGCATGAGATTCAGGGCATGAGATTCAGGGCATGAGTTTCAGGGCAGGAGATTCAAGGCTGGTGTTTCAGAGCAGGAGTTTCAGGGCATGATATTCAGGGCATGAGATTCAGGGCATGAGTTTCAGTGCATGAGTTTCAGGGCAGGAGTTTCAGGGTATGTGATTTAGGGCATGAGTTTCAGGGCATGAGATTCAGGGCTTGAGTTTCAGGGCATGAGGTTCAGGGCATGAGTTTCAGGGCATGAGATTCAGGGCATGAGTTTCAGGGCATGAGTTTCAGGGCATGCGTTTCAGGGCAGGAGTTTCAGGGCATGAGATTCAGGGCATGAGTTTCAGTGCAGGAACTTGAGGTAATGAGATTCAGTGCACGAGTTTCAGAGCGTGAGATTCAGGGCATGAGATTCAGGTCATGAGTTTCATGGCAGGAGATTCAGGGCTGGTGTTTCAGTGCAGGAGTTTCAGGACAGGAGATTCAGGGCATGAGTTTCAGGGCATGAGTTTCAGGGCATGAGATTCAGGGCATGAGATTCAGGGCTTCATTTTCAGGGCAGGAGATTCAGGGCAGGTGTTTCAGTGCAGGAGTTTCAGGGCACGAGATTCAGGGCATGAGATTCAGGGCATGAGTTTCAGGGCATGAGTTTCAGGGCATGAGTTTCAGGGCAGGAGTTTCAGGGCATGTGATTCAAGGCGTGAGTTTCAGGATATGAGATTCATGGCATGAGTTTCAGTGCAGGTGTTTCAGGGCATGAGATTCAGGGCATGAGTTTCAGTGCATGAGTTTGAGGGCAGGAGTTTCAAGGCATGAGATTCAGGGCATGAGTTTCAGTGCATGAGTTTGAGGGCAGGAGTTTCAGGGCATGAGATTCAGGGCATGAGATTCACGGCAGGTATTTCAGGGCATGTAATTCAGGGCATGAGTTTCTGGGCATGAGATTCAGGGCATGAGTTTCAGGGCATGAGTTTCAGGGCAGGAGTTTCAGGGCATGTGATTCAAGGCGTGAGTTTCAGGATATGAGATTCATGGCATGAGTTTCAGTGCAGGTGTTTCAGGGCATGAGATTCAGGGCATGAGTTTCAGTGCATGAGTTTGAGGGCAGGAGTTTCAAGGCATGAGATTCAGGGCATGAGTTTCAGTGCGTGAGTTTGAGGGCAGGAGTTTCAGGGCATGAGATTCAGGCCATGAGTTTCAGGGCATGATATTCAGGGCAGGTATTTCAGGGCATGTAATTCAGGGCATGAGTTTCTGGGCCGATGATTTAGGGCATGAGTTTTAGGGCATGTGATTCAGGGCATGAGTTTCAGTGCATGAGTTTCAGGGCAGGAGTTTCAGGGTATGTGATTTAGGGCATGAGTTTCAGGGCATGAGATTCAGGGCTTGAGTTTCAGGGCATGAGGTTCAGGGCATGAGTTTCAGGGCATGAGATTCAGGGCTTGAGTTTCAGTGCAGGAACTTGAGGGCATGAGATTCAGTGCACGAGTTTCTGAGCATGAGATTCAGGGCATGAGATTCAGGGCATGAGTTTCAGGGCAGGAGATTCAAGGCTGGTGTTTCAGAGCAGGAGTTTCAGGGCATGATATTCAGGGCATGAGATTCAGGGCATGAGTTTCAGTGCATGAGTTTCAGGGCAGGAGTTTCAGGGTATGTGATTTAGGGCATGAGTTTCAGGGCATGAGATTCAGGGCTTGAGTTTCAGGGCATGAGGTTCAGGGCATGAGTTTCAGGGCATGAGATTCAGGGCATGAGTTTCAGGGCATGAGTTTCAGGGCATGCGTTTCAGGGCAGGAGTTTCAGGGCATGAGATTCAGGGCGTGAGTTTCAGGATATGAGATTCAGGGCATGAATTTCAGTGCATGAGTTTGAGGGCAGGAGTTTCAAGGCATGAGATTCAGGGCATGAGTTTCAAGGCATGAGATTCAGGGCATGAGTTTCAGTGCATGAGTTTGAGGGCAGGAGTTTCAAGGCATGAGATTCAGGTCATGAGTTTCAGTGCATGAGTTTGAGGGCAGGAGTTTCAGGGCATGAGATTCAGGGCATGAGTTTCAGGACATGAGATTCAGCGCAGGTATTTCAGGGAATGTAATTCAGGGCATGAGTTTCTGGGCAGATGATTCAGGGCAGGAGTTTTAGGGCATGTGATTCAGGGCAAGAGTTTCAGTGCATGAGTTTCAGGGCAGGAGTTTCAGGGTATGTGATTTAGGGCATGAGTTTCAGGCCATGAGATTCAGGGCTTCAGTTTCAGGGCATGAGGTTCAGGGCATGAATTTCAGGGCATGAGATTCAGGGCATGAGTTTCAGTGGAGGAACTTGAGGGCATGAGATACAGTGCTCGAGTTTCAGAGCATGAGATTCAGGGCATGAGATTCAGGGCATGATTTTCAGGGCAGGAGATTCAGGCCAGGTGTTTCAGTGCAGGCGTTTCAGGGCATGCGATTCAGGGCATGAGTTTCAGGGCATGAGTTTCAGGGCATGCGTTTCAGGGCAGGAGTTTCAGGGCATGAGATTCAGGGCGTGAGTTCCAGGATATGAGATTCAGGGCATGAATTTCAGTGCATGAGTTTGAGGGCAGGAGTTTCAAGGCATGAGATTCAGGGCATGAGTTTCAAGGCATGAGATTCAGGGCATGAGTTTCAGTGCATGAGTTTGAGGGCAGGAGTTTCAAGGCATGAGATTCAGGTCATGAGTTTCAGTGCATGAGTTTGAGGGCAGGAGTTTCAGGGCATGAGATTCAGGGCATGAGTTTCAGGACATGAGATTCAGCGCAGGTATTTCAGGGAATGTAATTCAGGGCATGAGTTTCTGGGCAGATGATTCAGGGCAGGAGTTTTAGGGCATGTGATTCAGGGCAAGAGTTTCAGTGCATGAGTTTCAGGGCAGGAGTTTCAGGGTATGTGATTTAGGGCATGAGTTTCAGGCCATGAGATTCAGGGCTTCAGTTTCAGGGCATGAGGTTCAGGGCATGAGTTTCAGGGCATGAGATTCAGGCCATGAGTTTCAGTGCAGGAACTTGAGGGCATGAGATTCAGTGCCGAGTTTCAGAGCATGAGATTCAGGGCATGAGATTCAGGGCATGATTTTCAGGGCAGGAGATTCAGGGCAGGTGTTTCAGTGCAGGAGTTTCAGGGCATGTGATTCAGGGCATGAGATTCAGGGCATGAGTTTCAGGACAGGAGATTCAGGCATGAGTTTCAGGGTAGGAGATTCAGGGCAGGAGTTTCAGGACATGCGATTCAGGGCATGAGTTTCAGTGCAGGAACTTGAGGTAATGAGATTCAGTGCACGAGTTTCAGAGCGTGAGATTCAGGGCATGAGTTTCAGAGCATGAGATTCAGGGCATGAGATTCAGGGCATGATTTTCAGGGCAGGAGATTCAGGGCAGGTGTTTCAGTGCAGGAGTTTCAGGGCATGAGATTCAGGGCATGAGATTCAGGGCATGAGTTTCAGGACAGGAGATTCAGGGCATGAGTTTCATGGCATGAGTTTCAGGGCATGAGATTCAGGGCATGAGATTCAGGGCCTCATTTTCAGGGCAGGAGATTCAGGGCAGGTGTTTCAGTGCAGGAGTTTCAGGGCACGAGATTCAGGGCATGAGATTCAGGGCATGAGTTTCAGGGCATGAGTTTCAGGGCATGAGTTTCAGGGCAGGCGTTTCAGGGCATGTGATTCAAGGCGTGAGTTTCAGGATATGAGATTCATGGCATGAGTTTCAGTGCAGGTGTTTCAGGGCATGAGATTCAGGGCATGAGTTTCAGTGCATGAGTTTGAGGGCAGGAGTTTCAAGGCATGAGATTCAGGGCATGAGTTTCAGTGCATGAGTTTGAGGGCAGGAGTTTCAGGGCATGAGATTCAGGCCATGAGTTTCAGGGCATGATATTCAGGGCAGGTATTTCAGGGCATGTAATTCAGGGCATGAGTTTCTGGGCCGATGATTCAGGGCATGAGTTTTAGGGCATGTGATTCAGGGCATGAGTTTCAGTGCATGAGTTTCAGGGCAGGAGTTTCAGGGTATGTGATTTAGGGCATGAGTTTCAGGGCATCAGATTCAGGGCTTGAGTTTCAGGGCATGAGGTTCAGGGCATGAGTTTCAGGGCATGAGATTCAGGGCTTGAGTTTCAGTGCAGGAACTTGAGGGCATGAGATTCAGTGCACGAGTTTCAGAGCATGAGATTCAGGGCATGAGATTCAGGGCACGAGTTTCAGGGCAGGAGATTCAAGGCTGGTGTTTCAGTGCAGGAGTTTCAGGGCATGAGTTTCAGGGCATGAGATTCAGGGCATGAGTTTCAGTGCATGAGTTTCAGGGCAGGAGTTTCAGGGTATGTGATTTAGGGCATGAGTTTCAGGGCATAAGATTCAGGGCTTGAGTTTCAGGGCATGAGGTTCAGGGCATGAGTTTCAGGGCATGAGATTCAGGGCATGAGTTTCAGTGGAGGAAGTTGAGGGCATGAGATTCAGTGCTCGAGTTTCAGAGCATGAGATTCAGGGTATGAGATTCAGGGCATGATTTTCAGGGCAGGAGATTCAGGCCAGGTGTTTCAGTGCAGGCGTTTCAGGGCATGAGATTCAGGGCATGAGTTTCAGGGCATGAGTTTCAGGGCATGCGTTTCAGGGCAGGAGTTTCAGGGTATGTGATTCAGGGCGTGAGTTTCAGGATATGAGATTCAGGGCATGAATTTCAGTGCATGAGTTTGAGGGCAGGAGTTTCAAGGCATGAGATTCAGGGCATGAGTTTCAAGGCATGAGATTCAGGGCATGAGTTTCAGTGCATGAGTTTGAGGGCAGGAGTTTCAAGGCATGAGATTCAGGGCACGAGTTTCAGTGCATGAGTTTGAGGGCAGGAGTTTCAGGGCATGAGATTCAGGGCATGAGTTTCAGGACATGAGATTCAGCGCAGGTATTTCAGGGCATGTAATTCAGGGCATGAGTTTCTGGGCAGATGATTCAGGGCAGGAGTTTTAGGGCATGTGATTCAGGGCAAGAGTTTCAGTGCATGAGTTTCAGGGCAGGAGTTTCAGGGTATGTGATTTAGGGCATGAGTTTCAGGCAATGAGATTCAGGGCTTCAGTTTCAGGGCATGAGTTTCAGGGCATGAGATTCAGGCCATGAGTTTAAGTGCAGGAACTTGAGGGCATGAGATTCAGTGCCGAGTTTCAGAGCATGAGATTCAGGGCATGAGATTCAGGGCATGATTTTCAGGGCAGGAGATTCAGGGCAGGTGTTTCAGTGCAGGAGTTTCAGGGCATGTGATTCAGGGCATGAGATTCAGGGCATGAGTTTCAGGACAGGAGATTCAGGCATGAGTTTCAGGGCATGAGTTGCAAGGCATGTAATTCAGGGCGTGAGTTTCAGGATATGATATTCATGGCATGCGTTTCAGTGCAGGAGTTTCAGGGCATGAGATTCCGGGCATGAGTTTCAGGGTAGGAGATTCAGGGCAGGAGTTTCAGGACATGCGATTCAGGGCATGAGTTTCAGTGCAAGAACTTGAGGTAATGAGATTCAGTGCACGAGTTTCAGAGCGTGAGATTCAGGGCATGGGATTCAGGGCATGAGTTTTAGGACAGGAGATTCAGGGCATGACTTTCAGGGCATGAGTTTCAGGGCAGGAGATTCAGGGCAGGTGTTTCAGTGCAGGAGTTTCAGGGCATGAGATTCAGGGCATGAGATTCAGGCCATGAGTTTCAGGACAGGAGATTCAGGGCATGAGTTTCAGGGCATGAGTTTCAGGGCATGAGATTCAGGGCATGAGATTCAGGGCTTCATTTTCAGGGCAGGAGATTCAGGGCAGGTGTTTCAGTGCAGGAGTTTCAGGGCACGAGATTCAGGGCATGAGATTCAGGGCATGAGTTTCAGGGCATGAGTTTCAGGGCATGAGTTTCAGGGCAGGAGTTTCAGGGCATGTGATTCAAGGCGTGAGTTTCAGGATATGAGATTCATGGCATGAGTTTCAGTGCAGGTGTTTCAGGGCATGAGATTCAGGGCATGAGTTTCAGTGCATGAGTTTGAGGGCAGGAGTTTCAAGGCATGAGATTCAGGGCATGAGTTTCAGTGCATGAGTTTGAGGGCAGGAGTTTCAGGGCATGAGATTCAGGGCATGAGATTCAGGGCAGGTATTTCAGGGCATGTAATTCAGGGCATGAGTTTCTGGGCAGATGATTCAGGGCATGAGTTTTAGGGCATGTGATTCAAGGCATGAGTTTCAGTGCATGAGTTTCAGGGCAGGAGTTTCAGGGTATGTGATGTAGGGCATGAGTTTCAGGGCATGAGATTCAGGGCTTGAGATTCAGGGCATGAGTTTCAGAGCATGAGATTCAGGGCATGAAATTCAGGGCATGATTTTCAGGGCAGGAGATTCAGGGCAGGTGTTTCAGTGCAGGAGTTTCAGGGCATGAGATTCAGGGCATGAGATTCAGGGCATGAGTTTCAGGACAGGAGATTCAGGGCATGTGATTCAAGGCGTGAGTTTCAGGATATGAGATTCATGGCATGAGTTTCAGTGCAGGTGTTTCAGGGCATGAGATTCAGGGCATGAGTTTCAGTGCATGAGTTTGAGGGCAGGAGTTTCAAGGCATGAGATTCAGGGCATGAGTTTCAGTGCGTGAGTTTGAGGGCAGGAGTTTCAGGGCATGAGATTCAGGCCATGAGTTTCAGGGCATGATATTCAGGGCAGGTATTTCAGGGCATGTAATTCAGGGCATGAGTTTCTGGGCCGATGATTTAGGGCATGAGTTTTAGGGCATGTGATTCAGGGCATGAGTTTCAGTGCATGAGTTTCAGGGCAGGAGTTTCAGGGTATGTGATTTAGGGCATGAGTTTCAGGGCATGAGATTCAGGGCTTGAGTTTCAGGGCATGAGGTTCAGGGCATGAGTTTCAGGGCATGAGATTCAGGGCTTGAGTTTCAGTGCAGGAACTTGAGGGCATGAGATTCAGTGCACGAGTTTCTGAGCATGAGATTCAGGGCATGAGATTCAGGGCATGAGTTTCAGGGCAGGAGATTCAAGGCTGGAGTTTCAGAGCAGGAGTTTCAGGGCATGAGATTCAGGGCATGAGATTCAGGGCATGAGTTTCAGTGCATGAGTTTCAGGGCAGGAGTTTCAGGGTATGTGATTTAGGGCATGAGTTTCAGGGCATGAGATTCAGGGCTTGAGTTTCAGGGCATGAGGTTCAGGGCATGAGTTTCAGGGCATGAGATTCAGGGCATGAGTTTCAGTGGAGGAACTTGAGGGCATGAGATACAGTGCTCGAGTTTCAGAGCATGAGATTCAGGGCATGAGATTCAGGGCATGATTTTCAGGGCAGGAGATTCAGGCCAGGTGTTTCAGTGCAGGCGTTTCAGGGCATGCGATTCAGGGGCATGAGTTTCAGGGCATGAGTTTCAGGGCATGCGTTTCAGGGCAGGAGTTTCAGGGCATGAGATTCAGGGCGTGAGTTTCAGGATATGAGATTCAGGGCATGAATTTCAGTGCATGAGTTTGAGGGCAGGAGTTTCAAGGCAAGAGATTCAGGGCATGAGTTTCAAGGCATGAGATTCAGGGCATGAGTTTCAGTGCATGAGTTTGAGGGCAGGAGTTTCAAGGCATGAGATTCAGGTCATGAGTTTCAGTGCATGAGTTTGAGGGCAGGAGTTTCAGGGCATGAGATTCAGGGCATGAGTTTCAGGACATGAGATTCAGCGCAGGTATTTCAGGGAATGTAATTCAGGGCATGAGTTTCTGGGCAGATGATTCAGGGCAGGAGTTTTAGGGCATGTGATTCAGGGCAAGAGTTTCAGTGCATGAGTTTCAGGGCAGGAGTTTCAGGGTATGTGATTTAGGGCATGAGTTTCAGGCCATGAGATTCAGGGCTTCAGTTTCAGGGCATGAGGTTCAGGGCATGAGTTTCAGGGCATGAGATTCAGGGCATGAGTTTCAGTGGAGGAACTTGAGGGCATGAGATACAGTGCTCGAGTTTCAGAGCATGAGATTCAGGGCATGAGATCCAGGGCATGATTTTCAGGGCAGGAGATTCAGGCCAGGTGTTTCAGTGCAGGCGTTTCAGGGCATGCGATTCAGGGCATGAGTTTCAGGGCATGAGTTTCAGGGCATGCGTTTCAGGGCAGGAGTTTCAGGGCATGAGATTCAGGGCGTGAGTTTCAGGATATGAGATTCAGGGCATGAATTTCAGTGCATGAGTTTGAGGGCAGGAGTTTCAAGGCATGAGATTCAGGGCATGAGTTTCAAGGCATGAGATTCAGGGCATGAGTTTCAGTGCATGAGTTTGAGGGCAGGAGTTTCAAGGCATGAGATTCAGGTCATGAGTTTCAGTGCATGAGTTTGAGGGCAGGAGTTTCAGGGCATGAGATTCAGGGCATGAGTTTCAGGACATGAGATTCAGCGCAGGTATTGCAGGGAATGTAATTCAGGGCATGAGTTTCTGGGCAGATGATTCAGGGCAGGAGTTTTAGGGCATGTGATTCAGGGCAAGAGTTTCAGTGCATGAGTTTCAGGGCAGGAGTTTCAGGGTATGTGATTTAGGGCATGAGTTTCAGGCCATGAGATTCAGGGCTTCAGTTTCAGGGCATGAGGTTCAGGGCATGAGTTTCAGGGCATGAGATTCAGGCCATGAGTTTCAGTGCAGGAACTTGAGGGCATGAGATTCAGTGCCGAGTTTCAGAGCATGAGATTCAGGGCATGAGATTCAGGGCATGATTTTCAGGGCAGGAGATTCAGGGCAGGTGTTTCAGTGCAGGAGTTTCAGGGCATGTGATTCAGGGCATGAGATTCAGGGCATGAGTTTCAGGACAGGAGATTCAGGCATGAGTTTCAGGGTAGGAGATTCAGGGCAGGAGTTTCAGGACATGCGATTCAGGGCATGAGTTTCAGTGCAGGAACTTGAGGTAATGAGATTCAGTGCACGAGTTTCAGAGCGTGAGATTCAGGGCATGAGTTTCAGAGCATGAGATTCAGGGCATGAGATTCAGGGCATGATTTTCAGGGCAGGAGATTCAGGGCAGGTGTTTCAGTGCAGGAGTTTCAGGGCATGAGATTCAGGGCATGAGATTCAGGGCATGAGTTTCAGGACAGGAGATTCAGGGCATGAGTTTCATGGCATGAGTTTCAGGGCATGAGATTCAGGGCATGAGATTCAGGGCCTCATTTTCAGGGCAGGAGATTCAGGGCAGGTGTTTCAGTGCAGGAGTTTCAGGGCACGAGATTCAGGGCATGAGATTCAGGGCATGAGTTTCAGGGCATGAGTTTCAGGGCATGAGTTTCAGGGCAGGCGTTTCAGGGCATGTGATTCAAGGCGTGAGTTTCAGGATATGAGATTCATGGCATGAGTTTCAGTGCAGGTGTTTCAGGGCATGAGATTCAGGGCATGAGTTTCAGTGCATGAGTTTGAGGGCAGGAGTTTCAAGGCATGAGATTCAGGGCATGAGTTTCAGTGCATCAGTTTGAGGGCAGGAGTTTCAGGGCATGAGATTCAGGCCATGAGTTTCAGGGCATGATATTCAGGGCAGGTATTTCAGGGCATGTAATTCAGGGCATGAGTTTCTGGGCCGATGATTCAGGGCATGAGTTTTAGGGCATGTGATTCAGGGCATGAGTTTCAGTGCATGAGTTTCAGGGCAGGAGTTTCAGGGTATGTGATTTAGGGCATGAGTTTCAGGGCATCAGATTCAGGGCTTGAGTTTCAGGGCATGAGGTTCAGGGCATGAGTTTCAGGGCATCAGATTCAGTGCACGAGTTTCAGAGCATGAGATTCAGGGCATGAGATTCAGGGCACGAGTTTCAGGGCAGGAGATTCAAGGCTGGTGTTTCAGTGCAGGAGTTTCAGGGCATGAGATTCAGGGCATGAGATTCAGGGCATGAGTTTCAGTGCATGAGTTTCAGGGCAGGAGTTTCAGGGTATGTGATTTAGGGCATGAGTTTCAGGGCATGAGATTCAGGGCTTGAGTTTCAGGGCATGAGGTTCAGGGCATGAGTTTCAGGGCATGAGATTCAGGGCATGAGTTTCAGTGGAGGAAGTTGAGGGCATGAGATTCAGTGCTCGAGTTTCAGAGCATGAGATTCAGGGTATGAGATTCAGGGCATGATTTTCAGGGCAGGAGATTCAGGCCAGGTGTTTCAGTGCAGGCGTTTCAGGGCATGAGATTCAGGGCATGAGTTTCAGGGCATGAGTTTCAGGGCATGCGTTTCAGGGCAGGAGTTTCAGGGTATGTGATTCAGGGCGTGAGTTTCAGGATATGAGATTCAGGGCATGAATTTCAGTGCATGAGTTTGAGGGCAGGAGTTTCAAGGCATGAGATTCAGGGCATGAGTTTCAAGGCATGAGATTCAGGGCATGAGTTTCAGTGCATGAGTTTGAGGGCAGGAGTTTCAAGGCATGAGATTCAGGGCACGAGTTTCAGTGCATGAGTTTGAGGGCAGGAGTTTCAGGGCATGAGATTCAGGGCATGAGTTTCAGGACATGAGATTCAGCGCAGGTATTTCAGGGCATGTAATTCAGGGCATGAGTTTCTGGGCAGATGATTCAGGGCAGGAGTTTTAGGGCATGTGATTCAGGGCAAGAGTTTCAGTGCATGAGTTTCAGGGCAGGAGTTTCAGGGTATGTGATTTAGGGCATGAGTTTCAGGCAATGAGATTCAGGGCTTCAGTTTCAGGGCATGAGTTTCAGGGCATGAGATTCAGGCCATGAGTTTAAGTGCAGGAACTTGAGGGCATGAGATTCAGTGCCGAGTTTCAGAGCATGAGATTCAGGGCATGAGATTCAGGGCATGATTTTCAGGGCAGGAGATTCAGGGCAGGTGTTTCAGTGCAGGAGTTTCAGGGCATGTGATTCAGGGCATGAGATTCAGGGCATGAGTTTCAGGACAGGAGATTCAGGCATGAGTTTCAGGGCATGAGTTGCAAGGCATGTAATTCAGGGCGTGAGTTTCAGGATATGATATTCATGGCATGCGTTTCAGTGCAGGAGTTTCAGGGCATGAGATTCCGGGCATGAGTTTCAGGGTAGGAGATTCAGGGCAGGAGTTTCAGGACATGCGATTCAGGGCATGAGTTTCAGTGCAAGAACTTGAGGTAATGAGATTCAGTGCACGAGTTTCAGAGCGTGAGATTCAGGGCATGGGATTCAGGGCATGAGTTTTAGGACAGGAGATTCAGGGCATGACTTTCAGGGCATGAGTTTCAGGGCAGGAGATTCAGGGCAGGTGTTTCAGTGCAGGAGTTTCAGGGCATGAGATTCAGGGCATGAGATTCAGGCCATGAGTTTCAGGACAGGAGATTCAGGGCATGAGTTTCAGGGCATGAGTTTCAGGGCATGAGATTCAGGGCATGAGATTCAGGGCTTCATTTTCAGGGCAGGAGATTCAGGGCAGGTGTTTCAGTGCAGGAGTTTCAGGGCACGAGATTCAGGGCATGAGATTCAGGGCATGAGTTTCAGGGCATGAGTTTCAGGGCATGAGTTTCAGGGCAGGAGTTTCAGGGCATGTGATTCAAGGCGTGAGTTTCAGGATATGAGATTCATGGCATGAGTTTCAGTGCAGGTGTTTCAGGGCATGAGATTCAGGGCATGAGTTTCAGTGCATGAGTTTGAGGGCAGGAGTTTCAAGGCATGAGATTCAGGGCATGAGTTTCAGTGCATGAGTTTGAGGGCAGGAGTTTCAGGGCATGAGATTCAGGGCATGAGATTCAGGGCAGGTATTTCAGGGCATGTAATTCAGGGCATGAGTTTCTGGGCAGATGATTCAGGGCATGAGTTTTAGGGCATGTGATTCAAGGCATGAGTTTCAGTGCATGAGTTTCAGGGCAGGAGTTTCAGGGTATGTGATGTAGGGCATGAGTTTCAGGGCATGAGATTCAGGGCTTGAGATTCAGGGCATGAGTTTCAGAGCATGAGATTCAGGGCATGAAATTCAGGGCATGATTTTCAGGGCAGGAGATTCAGGGCAGGTGTTTCAGTGCAGGAGTTTCAGGGCATGAGATTCAGGGCATGAGATTCAGGGCATGAGTTTCAGGACAGGAGATTCAGGGCATGAGTTTCAGGGCATGAGTTTCACGGCATGAGATTCAGGGCATGAGATTCAGGGCCTCATTTTCAGGGCAGGAGATTCAGGGCAGGTGTTTCAGTGCAGGAGTTTCAGGGCACGAGATTCAGGGCATGAGATTCAGGGCATGAGTTTCAGGGCATGAGTTTCAGGGCATGAGTTTCAGGGCAGGAGTTTCAGGGCATGTGATTCAAGGCGTGAGTTTCAGGATATTAGATTCATGGCATGAGTTTCAGTGCAGGTGTTTCAGGGCATGAGATTCAGGGCATGAGTTTCAGTGCATGAGTTTGAGGGCAGGAGTTTCAAGGCATGAGATTCAGGGCATGAGTTTCAGGGCATGAGTTTGAGGGCAGGAGTTTCAGGGCATGAGATTCAGGGCATGAGATTCAGGGCAGGTATTTCAGGGCATGTAATTCAGGGCATGAGTTTCTGGGCAGATGATTCAGGGCATGAGTTTTAGGGCATGTGATTCAAGGCATGAGTTTCAGTGCATGAGTTTCAGGGCAGGAGTTTCAGGGTATGTGATGTAGGGCATGAGTTTCAGGGCATGAGATTCAGGGCTTGAGATTCAGGGCATGAGTTTCAGAGCATGAGATTCAGGGCATGAAATTCAGGGCATGATTTTCAGGGCAGGAGATTCAGGGCAGGTGTTTCAGTGCAGGAGTTTCAGGGCATGAGATTCAGGGCATTAGATTCAGGGCATGAGTTTCAGGACAGGAGATTCAGGGCATGAGTTTCAGGGCATGAGTTTCACGGCATGAGATTCAGGGCATGAGATTCAGGGCCTCATTTTCAGGGCAGGAGATTCAGGGCAGGTGTTTCAGTGCAGGAGTTTCAGGGCACGAGATTCAGGGCATGAGATTCAGGGCATGAGTTTCAGGGCATGAGTTTCAGGGCATGAGTTTCAGGGCAGGAGTTTCAGGGCATGTGATTCAAGGCGTGAGTTTCAGGATATTAGATTCATGGCATGAGTTTCAGTGCAGGTGTTTCAGGGCATGAGATTCAGGGCATGAGTTTCAGTGCATGAGTTTGAGGGCAGGAGTTTCAAGGCATGAGATTCAGGGCATGAGTTTCAGTGCATGAGTTTGAGGGCAGGAGTTTCAGGGCATGAGATTCAGGCCATGAGTTTCAGGGCATGATATTCAGGGCAGGTATTTCAGGGCATGTAATTCAGGGCATGAGTTTCTGGGCCGATGATTCAGGGCATGAGTTTTAGGGCATGTGATTCAGGGCAAGAGTTTCAGTGCATGAGTTTCAGGGCTGGAGTTTCAGGGTATGTGATTTACGGCATGAGTTTCAGGGCATGAGATTCAGGGCTTGAGTTTCAGGGCATGAGGTTCAGGGCATGAGTTTCAGGGCATGAGATTCAGGGCATGAGATTCAGGGCATGAGTTTCAGGGCAGGAGATTCAAGGCTGGTGTTTCAGTGCAGGAGTTTCAGGGCATGAGATTCAGGGCATGAGATTCAGGGCATGAGTTTCAGTGCATGAGTTTCAGGGCAGGAGTTTCAGGGTATGTGATTTAGGGCATGATTTTCAGGGCATGAGATTCAGGGCTTGAGTCTCAGGGCACGAGGTTCAGGGCATGAGTTTCAGTGGAGGAAGTTGAGGGCATGAGATTCAGTGCTCGAGTTTCAGAGCATGAGATTCAGGGCATGAGATTCAGGGCATGATTTTCAGGGCAGGAGATTCAGGCCAGGTGTTTCAGTGCAGGCGTTTCAGGGCATGAGATTCAGGGCATGAGTTTCAGGGCATGAGTTTCAGGGCATGCGTTTCAGGGCAGGAGTTTCAGGGCATGTGATTCAGGGCGTGAGTTTCAGGATATGAGATTCAGGGCATGAATTTCAGTGCATGAGTTTGAGGGCATGAGATTCAGGGCATGAGTTTCAGTGCATCAGTTTGAGGGCAGGAATTTCAGGGCATGAGATTCAGGGCATGAGTTTCAAGGCATGAGATTCAGGGCATGAGTTTCAGTGCATGAGTTTGAGGGCAGGAGTTTCAAGGCATGAGATTCAGGGCATGAGTTTCAGTACATGAGTTTGAGGGCAGGAGTTTCAGGGCATGAGATTCAGGGCATGAGTTTCAGGACATGAGATTCAGCGCAGGTATTTCAGGGCATGTAATTCAGGGCATGAGTTTCTGGGCAGATGATTCAGGGCAGGAGTTTTAGGGCATGTGATTCAGGGCAAGAGTTTCAGTGCATGAGTTTCAGGGCAGGAGTTTCAGGGTATGTGATTTAGGGCATGAGTTTCAGGCCATGAGATTCAGGGCTTCAGTTTCAGGGCATGAGGTTCAGGGCATGAGTTTCAGGGCATGAGATTCAGGCCATGAGTTTCAGTGCAGGAACTTGAGGGCATGAGATTCAGTGCCGAGTTTCAGAGCATGAGATTCAGGGCATGAGATTCAGGGCATGATTTTCAGGGCAGGAGATTCAGGGCAGGTGTTTCAGTGCAGGAGTTTCAGGGCATGAGATTCAGGGCATGAGATTCAGGGCATGAGTTTCAGGACAGGAGATTCAGGCATGAGTTTCAGGTCATGAGTTGCAAGGCATGTAATTCAGGGCGTGTGTTTCAGGATATGAGATTCATGGCATGAGTTTCAGTGCAGGAGTTTCAGGGCATGAGATTCAGGGCATGAGTTTCAGTGCAGGAGTTTCAGGGCATGAGATTCCGGGCATGAGTTTCAGGGTAGGAGATTCAGGGCAGGAGTTTCAGGACATGCGATTCAGGGCATGAGTTTCAGTGCAGGAACTTGAGGTAATGAGATTCAGTGCACGAGTTTCAGAGCGTGAGATTCAGGGCATGAGATTCAGGGCATGAGTTTCATGGCAGGAGATTACAGGGCTGGTGTTTCAGTGCAGGAGTTTCAGGGCATGAGATTCAGGGCATGAGATTCAGGGCATGAGTTTTAGGACAGGAGATTCAGGGCATGACTTTCAGGGCATGAGTTTCAGGGCAGGAGTTTCAGGGCATGTAATTCAGGGCGTGAGTTTCAGGATATGAGATTCATGGCATGAGTTTCAGTGCAGGAGTTTCAGGGCATGAGATTCAGGGCATGAGTTTCAGTGCAGGAGTTTCAAGGCATGAGATTCAGGGCATGAGTTTCAGGACAGCGATTCAGGGCATGAGTTCCAGTGCAGGAACTTGAGGTAATGAGATTTAGTGCACGAGTTTCAGAGCGTGAGATTCAGGGCATGAGATTCAGGGCATGAGTTTCAGGGCTGGAGATTCAAGGCTAGTGTTTCAGTGCAGGAGTTTCAGGGCATGAGATTCAGGGCATGAGATTCAGGGCATGAGTTTTAGGACAGGAGATTCAGGGCATCAATTTCAGGGCATGAGTTTCAGGGCTGGAGTTTCAGGGCACGTAATTCAGGGCGTGAGTTTCAGGATTTGAGATTCATGGCATGAGTTTCAGTGCAGGAGTTTCAGGGCAGATGATTCTGGGCAGGAGTTTTAGGGCATGTGATTCAGGGCATGAGTTTCAGTGCATGAGTTTCAGGGCAGGAGTTTCATGGTATGTGATTTAGGGCATGAGTTTCAGGGCATGAGATTCAGGGCTTGAGTTTCAGGGCATGAGGTTCAGGGCATGAGTTTCAGGGCATGAGATTCAGGGCATGAGTTTCAGTGGAGGAACTTGAGGGCATGAGATTCAGTGCACGAGTTTCAGAGCATGAGATTCAGGGCATGAGATTCAGGGCAGGAGATTCAGGGCAGGTGTTTCAGTACAGGAGTTTCAGGGCATGACATTCAGGGCATGAGATTCGAGGCATGAGTTTCAGGGCATTAGATTCAGGGCATGCGATTCAGGGCAGGAGTTTCAGGGCATGAGTTTCAGGGCTGGAGTTTCAGGGCATGTGATTCAGGGCGTGAATTTCAGGAGATGAGATTCATGGCATGAGTTTCAGTGCAGGAGTTTCAGGGCATGAGATTCAGGGCATGAGTTTCAGTGCAGGAGTTTCAGGGTATGAGATTCAGGGCATGAGTTTCAGGGTAGGAGATTCAGGGCGGGGGTTTCAGGACATGCGATTCAGGGCATGAGTTTCAGTGCAGGAACTTGAGGTAATGAGATTCAGTGCACGAGTTTCAGAGCGTGAGATTCAGGGCATGAGATTCAGGGCATGAGTTTCAGGGCTGGAGATTCAGGGCTAGTGTTTCAGTGCAGGAGTTTCAGGGCATGAGATTCAGGGCATGAGATTCAGGGCATGAGTTTCAGTGCATGAGTTTCAGGGCAGGAGTTTCAGGGTATGTGATTTAGGGCATGAGTTTCAGGGCATGAGATTCAGGGCTTGAATTTCAGGGCATGAGGTTCAGGGCATGAGTTTCAGGGCATGAGATTCAGGGCATGAGTTTCAGTGGAGGAAGTTGAGGGCATGAGATTCAGTGCTCGAGTTTCAGAGCATGAGATTCAGGGCATGAGATTCAGGGCATGATTTTCAGGGCAGGAGATTCAGGCCAGGTGTTTCAGTGCAGGCGTTTCAGGGCATGAGATTCAGGTCATGAGTTTCAGGGCATGAGTTTCAGGGCATGCGTTTCAGGGCAGGAGTTTCAGGGCATGTGATTCAGGGCGTGAGTTCCAGGATATGAGATTCAGGGCACGAATTTCAGTGCATGAGTTTGAGGGCAGGAGTTTCAAGGCATGAGATTCAGGGCATGAGTTTCAGTGCATAAGTTTGAGGGCAGGAATTTCAGGGCATGAGATTCAGGGCATGAGTTTCAAGGCATGAGATTCAGGGCATGAGTTTCAGTGCATGAGTTTGAGGGCAGGAGTTTCAAGGCATGAGATTCAGGGGAGGAGTTTCAGTGCATGAGATTTAGGGCAGGAGTTTCAGGGCATGAGATTCAGGGCATGAGTTTCAGGGCATGAGATTAAAAGCATGAGTTTCAGGGCATGGGTTTCAGTGCAGGAGTTTCAGGGCATGAGATTCAGGGAATAGATTTTATTACAGGAGATTCAGGGCATGAGTTTCAGGGCATGAGTTTCAGGGCAGGAGTTTCAGGGCATGTAATTCAGGGCGTGAGTTTCAGGATATGAGATTCATGGCATGTGTTTCAGTGCAGGAGTTTCAGGGCATTAGATTCAGGGCATGAGTTTCAGGGCATGAGATTCAGGGCAGGTATTTCAGGGCATGTAATTCAGGGCATGAGTTTCTGGGCAGATGATTCAGGGCAGGAGTTTTAGGGCATGTGATTCAGGGCATGAGTTTCAGTGCATGATTTTCAGTGCAGAAGTTTCAGGGCATGAGATTCAGGGCATGAGTTTCAGGGCATGAGATTCAGGGCAGGTATTTCAGGGCATGTAATTCAGGGCATGAGTTTCTGGGCAGATGATTCAGGGCAGGAGTTTTAGGGCATGTGATTCAGGGCATGAGTTTCAGTGCATGATTTTCAGTGCAGAAGGTTCAGGGCATGAGATTCAGGGCATGAGATTCAGGGCATGAGATTCAGGGCAGGTATTTCAGGGCATGTAATTCAGGGCATGAGTTTCTGGGCAGATAATTCAGGGCAGGAGTTTTAGGGCATGTGATTCAGGGCATGAGTTTCAGTGCATGAGTTTCAGGGCAGGAACTTGAGGGCATGAGATTCAGTGCACGAGTTTCAGAGCATGAGATTTAGGGCATGAGATTCAGGGCAGGAATTTTAGGGCATGTGATTCAGGGCATGAGTTTCAGAGCATAAGTTTCAGTGCAGGCGTTTCTGGGCATGAGATTCCGGGCATGAGTTTCAGGGCATGAGATTCAGGGCAGGTATTTCAGGGCATGTAATTCAGGGCATGAGTTTCTGGGCAGATGATTCAGGGCAGGAGTTTTAGGGCATGTGATTCAGGGCATGAGTTTCAGTGCATGAGTTTCAGGGCGAGAGTTTCAGGGTATGAGATTTAGGGCATGAGTTTCAGGGCATGAGATTCAGGGCTTGAGTTACAGGGCATGAAGTTCAGGGCATGAGTTTCAGGGCATGAGATTCAGGGCATGAGTTTCAGTGCAGGAACTTGAGGGCATGAGATTCAGTGCACGAGTTTCAGAGCATGAGATTCAGGGCATGAGATTCAGGGCATGATTTTCAGGGCAGGAGATTCAGGGCAGGTGTTTCAGTACAGGAGTTTCAGGGCATGAGATTCAGGGCATGAGATTCGGGGCATGAGTTTCAGGGCATGAGTTTCAGGGCATGAGATTCAGGGCAGGAGTTTCAGGGCATGAGATTCAGTGCACGATTTTCAGAGCATGAGATTCAGGGCATGAGATTCAGGGCAGGTGTTTCAGAGCAGGCGTTTCAGGGAATGAGATTCAGGGCATGAGATTCAGGGCATGAGTTTCAGGGCATGAGCTTCAGTGCATGAGTTTGAGGGCAGGAGTTTCAAGGCATGAGATTCAGGGCATGAGTTTCAGTGCATGAGTTTGAGGGCAGGAATTTCAGGGCATGAGATTCAGGGCATGTGTTTCAAGGCATGAGATTCAGGGCATGAGTTTCAGTGCATGAGTTTGAGGGCAGGCGTTTCAAGGCATGAGATTCAGGGCATGAGTTTCAGTGCATGAGTTTGAGGGCAGGAGTTTCAGGGCATGAGATTCAAGGCATGAGTTTCAGGGCATGAGATTCAGGGCAGGTATTTCAGGGCATGTAATTCAGGGCATGAGTTTCTGGGCAGTTGATTCAGGGCAGGAATTTTAGGGCATGTGATTCAGGGCATGAGTTTCAGTGCATGAGTTTCAGGGCAGGAGTTTCAGGGCATGTGATTCAGGGCGTGAGTTTCAGGATATGAGATTCATGGCATGAGTTTCAGTGCAGAAGTTTCAGGGCAAGTGATTCAGGGCATGAGTTTCAGGGTAGGTGATTCAGGGCAGGAGTTTCAGGACATGAGATTCAGGGCATGAGTTTCAGTGCAGGAACTGGAGGTCGTGAGATTCAGTGCACGAGTTTCAGAGCGTGAGATTCAGGGCATGAGATTCAGGGCATGAGTTTCAGGGCAGGAGATTCAGGGCAGGTGTTTCAGTGCAGGAGTTTCAGGGCATGAGATTCAGGGCATGAGATTCAGGCATGAGTTTTAGGACAGGAGATTCAGGGCATGAGTTTCAGGGCATGAGTTTCAGGGCATGAGTTTCAGGGCAGGAGTTTTACAGCATGTGATTCAGGGCATGAGTTTGTGTGCATGAGTTTCAGGGCAGGAGTTTCAGGGTATGTGATTTAGGGCATGAGTTTCAGGGCATGAGATTCAGGGCATGAGTTTCAGGGCATGCGTTTCAGGGCAGGAGTTTCAGGGCATGTGATTCAGGGCGTGAGTTTCAGGATATGAGATTCAGGGCATGAGCTTCAGTGCATGAGTTTGAGGGCAGGAGTTTCAAGGCATGAGATTCAGGGCATGAGTTTCAGTGCATGAGTTTCAGTGCAGGCGTTTCTGGGCATGAGATTCCGGGCATGAGTTTCAGGGCATGAGATTCAGGGCAGGTATTTCAGGGCATGTAATTCAGGGCATGAGTTTCTGGGCAGATGATTCAGGGCAGGAGTTTTAGGGCATGTGATTCAGGGCATGAGTTTCAGTGCATGAGTTTCAGGGCGAGAGTTTCAGGGTATGAGATTTAGGGCATGAGTTTCAGGGCATGAGATTCAGGGCTTGAGTTACAGGGCATGAAGTTCAGGGCATGAGTTTCAGGGCATGAGATTCAGGGCATGAGTTTCAGTGCAGGAACTTGAGGGCATGAGATTCAGTGCACGAGTTTCAGAGCATGAGATTCAGGGCATGAGATTCAGGGCATGATTTTCAGGGCAGGAGATTCAGGGCAGGTGTTTCAGTACAGGAGTTTCAGGGCATGAGATTCAGGGCATGAGATTCGGGGCATGAGTTTCAGGGCATGAGTTTCAGGGCATGAGATTCAGGGCAGGAGTTTCAGGGCATGAGATTCAGTGCACGATTTTCAGAGCATGAGATTCAGGGCATGAGATTCAGGGCAGGTGTTTCAGAGCAGGCGTTTCAGGGCATGAGATTCAGGGCATGAGATTCAGGGCATGAGTTTCAGGGCATGAGTTTCAGGGCATGCGTTTCAGGGCAGGAGTTTCAGGGCATGTGATTCAGGGCGTGAGTTTCAGGATATGAGATTCAGGGCATGAGCTTCAGTGCATGAGTTTGAGGGCAGGAGTTTCAAGGCATGAGATTCAGGGCATGAGTTTCAGTGCATGAGTTTGAGGGCAGGAATTTCAGGGCATGAGATTCAGGGCATGTGTTTCAAGGCATGAGATTCAGGGCATGAGTTTCAGTGCATGAGTTTGAGGGCAGGAGTTTCAAGGCATGAGATTCAGGGCATGAGTTTCAGTGCATGAGTTTGAGGGCAGGAGTTTCAGGGCATGAGATTCAAGGCATGAGTTTCAGGGCATGAGATTCAGGGCAGGTATTTCAGGGCATGTAATTCAGGGCATGCGTTTCTGGGCAGTTGATTCAGGGCAGGAATTTTAGGGCATGTGATTCAGGGCATGAGTTTCAGTGCATGAGTTTCAGGGCAGGAGTTTCAGGGTGTGTGATTTAGGGCATGAGTTTCAGGGCATGAGATTCAGGGCTTGAGTTACAGGGCATGAGGTTCAAGGCATGAGTTTCAGGGCATGAGATTCAGGGCATGAGTTTCAGTGCAGGAATTTGAGGGCATGAGATTCAGTGCACGAGTTTCAGAGCATGAGATTCAGGGCATGAGATTCAGGGCATGAGTTTCAGGACAGGCGATTCAGGGCATGAGTTTCAGGGCATGAGTTTCAGGGCAGGAGTTTCAGGGCATGTGATTCAGGGCGTGAGTTTCAGGATATGAGATTCATGGCATGAGTTTCAGTGCAGAAGTTTCAGGGCAAGTGATTCAGGGCATGAGTTTCAGGGTAGGTGATTCAGGGCAGGAGTTTCAGGACATGAGATTCAGGGCATGAGTTTCAGTGCAGGAACTGGAGGTCGTGAGATTCAGTGCACGAGTTTCAGAGCGTGAGATTCAGGGCATGAGATTCAGGGCATGAGTTTCAGGGCAGGAGATTCAGGGCAGGTGTTTCAGTGCAGGAGTTTCAGGGCATGAGATTCAGGGCATGAGATTC
Organism: Mobula birostris; assembly: GCF_030028105.1. Classification (NCBI taxonomy): domain Eukaryota; kingdom Metazoa; phylum Chordata; class Chondrichthyes; order Myliobatiformes; family Myliobatidae; genus Mobula; species Mobula birostris. Next base: position 1,331 of record NW_027277322.1, on the reverse strand, counting down.
AGGCATGAGTTTTAGGACAGGAGATTCAGGGCATGAGTTTCAGGGCATGAGTTTCAGGGTATGAGTTTCAGGGCAGGAGTTTTACAGCATGTGATTCAGGGCATGAGTTTGAGTGCATGAGTTTCAGGGCAGGAGTTTCAGGGTATGAGATTTAGGGCATGAGTTTCAGGGCATGAGATTCAGGGCATGAGTTTCAGGGCATGCGTTTCAGGGCAGGAGTTTCAGGGCATGTGATTCAGGGCGTGAGTTTCAGGATATGAGATTCAGGGCATGAGCTTCAGTGCATGAGTTTGAGGGCAGGAGTTTCAAGGCATGAGATTCAGGGCATGAGTTTCAGTGCATGAGTTTGAGGGCAGGAATTTCAGGGCATGAGATTCAGGGCATGAGTTTCAAGGCAGGAGATTCAGGGCATGACTTTCTGTGCATGAGTTTGAGGGCAGGAGTTTGAGGGCAGGAGTTTCAAGGCATGAGATTCAGGGCATGAGTTTCAGTGCATGAGTTTGAGGGCAGGAGTTTCAGGGCATGAGATTCAGGGCATGAGTTTCAGGGCATGAGATTCAGGGCAGGTATTTCAGGACATGTAATTCAGGGCATGAGTTTCTGGGCAGATGATTCAGGGCAGGAGTTTTAGGGCATGTGATTCAGGGCATGAGTTTCAGTGCATGAGTTTCAGGGCAGGAGTTTCAGGTGTGTGATTTAGGGCATGAGTTTCAGGGCATGAGATTCAGGGCTTGAGTTACAGGGCATGAGGTTCAGGGCATGAGTTTCAGTGCAGGAATTTGAGGGCATGAGGTTCAGTGCACGAGTTTCAGAGCATGAGATTCAGGGCATGAGATTCAATGCACGAGTTACAGAGCATGAGATTCAGGGCATGAGATTCAGGGCATGATTTTCAGGGCAGGAGATTCAGGGCAGGTGTTTCAGTGCAGGAGTTTCAGGGCATGAGATTCAGGGCATGAGTTTCAGGACAGGCGATTCGGGGCATGAGTTTCAGGGCATGAGTTTCAGGGCATGAGTTTCAGGGCATGTGATTCAGGGCGTGAGTTTCAGGATATGAGATTCATGGCATGAGTTTCAGTGCAGGAGTTTTAGGGCATGAGATTCAGGGCATGAGTTTCAGGGTAGGTGATTCAGGGCAGGAGTTTCAGGACATGAGATTCAGGGCATGAGTTTCAGTGCAGGAACTGGAGGTCATGAGATTCAGTGCACGAGTTTCAGAGCGTGAGATTCAGAGCATGAGATTCAGGGCATGAGTTTCAGGGCAGGAGATTCAGGGCAGGTGTTTCAGTGCAGGAGTTTCAGGGCATGAGATTCAGGGCATGAGATTCAGG
>NW_027277321.1:0-29420 GCF_030028105.1 Mobula birostris | reverse complement strand
GTGCACATAAAGACAAAAAAGTTGTTTTCTCAGTGAATAGAATGCTTTGACATAAACGTAGTATACATTTCAATACTCCTCAAAAGTCCTGACTGCAAACCTAATGGAAACACCTTAGGTTAACTTCCCACATCATTATGAGTCATTTGAAAGTTGTTTCATGGCTGTACACATCAACACAAAAAAGTTGTTATCTCAGTGCATACAATGCTTAGATAGCACAAATAGTATACATTTCAATTTTACACCAAAGCACTTACTGCAAACCTAATGGAAACACCTTAGGTTAATTTCCCACATGTATCTGAGTTGTTTGAAATTTGTATTATGGCTCTGAACATCAAGACAAAAAAGTTGTTTTCTCAGTGCATACAGTGCTTTTACAGTTCAAATAGTATACATTTCAATTGTACTCAAAAGCACTTACTGCAAACCTAATGGAAACACATTAGGGTAACTTCCCACATGATTCTGAGATGTCTGAAAGTTGTTTCATACCTGAGCACATAAAGACAAAACAGTTGTTTTATCAGTGAATAGAATGGTTTGACATAAATGTAGAATACATTTCAATTCTACTCAAATGTCCTGACTGCAAACCTAATGGAAACACCTTAGGTTAGCTTCCCACATCATTATGAGTAGTTTGAAAGTTGTTTCATGGCTGTACACATCAACACAAAAAAGTTGTTAACTCAGGGCATACAATTGTTAGATAATACAAATAGCATACATTTCAATTTTTCACCAAAGTACATGCTGCAAACCTAATGGAAACAACTTAGGTTAACTTCCCCAATGATTATGAGTAGTTTGAAAGTTGTTTCATGGCTCCACACATCAACACAAAAAAGTGGTTATCTCAGTGCATACAATGCTTAGATAATACAAATAGTATACATTTCAATTTTACACCATAGTACTTACTGCAAACCTAATGGAAACACCTTAGGTTAAGTTCCCACATGTTTCTGAGTTGTTTGAAAGTTGTATTATGGCTCTGAACATCAAGAGAAACAAGATGTTTTCTCAGTGCATACAATGATTTACAATTCAAATAGTATACATTTCAATTGTACTCAAAAGTCCTGACTGCAAACCTAATGGAAACACTTTGGTTAACTTTACACATGAGTATGAGTAGGTTGAAAGTTGTTTCATGCCTCTGTTCATCAAGACAAAAAGTTGTCATCTCAGTGCATACAATGCTTAGACAATACAAATAGTATACATATCAATTTGACACCGAAGTACTTACTGCAAACCTAATGGAAACACCTTAGGGTAAGTTCCCACATGTTTCTGAGTTGTTTGTAAGTTGTATTATGGCGCTGAACATCAAGACAAAAAAGTTGTTTTCTCAGAGCATACAATGCTTTGAAAATACAAATACTGTACATTTCAAATTTACACCAAAGCACTTACTGCAAACCTAATAAAAACACCTTAGGTTTACTTCCCACATGATTCTGAGATGTCTGAAAGTTGTTTCATGCCTCTGTTCATCGAGACAAAAAGGTTACTTTCTCAGTGCATATTAAGTTCTGACATTAAGATGGTATACATTTCAATTTTCCAACAAAGTACATGCTGCAAACCTAATGGAAACACTTTAGCTTAACTTCCCACATGATTATGAGTAGTTTGAAAGTTGTTTCATGGCTGTACACATCAACACAGAAAAGTTGTCATCTCAGTGCATGCAATGCTTTGAAAATACAAATACTGTAAATTTCAATTTTATACCAATGTCCTGACTGCAAACCTAATGGAAACACCTTAGGTTAACTTCCCACATCATTATGAGTAGTTTGAAAGTTGTTTCATGGCTCCACACATCAACACAAAAAAGTGGTTATCTCAGTGCATACAATGCTTAGGTAATACAAATAGTATACATTTCAATTTTACACCATAGTACTTACTGCAAACCTAATGGAAACACCTTAGGTTAATTTCCCACATGATTATGAGTAGTTTGAAAGTTGTTTCATGGCTGTACACATCAACACAGAAAAGTTGTTATCTCAGTGCATGCAATGCTTAGACAATACAAATACTGTACATTTCAATTTTACACCAAAGCATTTACTGCAAACCTACTGGAAACTCCTTAGGGTAAATTCCCACATGATTCTGAGATGTCTGATAGTTGTTTCATACCTGTGCACATAATGACAAAAAAGTTCTTTTCTCAGTGAATAGAATGCTTTGACATAAACGTAGTATACATTTCAATTCTCCTCAAAAGTCCTGACTGCAAACCTAATGGAAACACCTTAGGTTAACTTCCCACATCATTATGAGTAGTTTGAAAGTTGTTTCATGGCTGTACACATCAACACAAAAAAGTTGTTATCTCAGTGCATACAATGCTTAGATAATACAAATAGTATACATTTCAATTTTACACCAAAGCACTTACTGCAAACCAAATGGAAACACCTTTGGTTAACTCACACATGAGTATGAGTAGGTTGAAAGTTGTTTCATGCCTCTGTTCATCAAGACAAAAAGATTACTTTCTCAGTGCATACTATGTTCTGACATTAAAGTGGTATACATGTCAATTTTCCAACAAAGTGCAGAATGCAAACCAGATGGATACATATTAAGTTGACTTGCCACATGTTTCTGAACTGTTTGAAAGTTGTCTCATGGATCTACAAATCAGCACAAAACAGTTGCTAACTCAGGGCATACAATGGATAGATAATACAAATAGCATACATTTCAATTTTGCACCAAAGTACATGCTGGAAAACTAATGGAAACACCTTAGGTTAACTTCCCACATGATTATGTGTAGTTTGAAAGTTGTTTCATGGCTATACACATCAACACAAAAAAGTTGTTATCTCAGTGCATACAATGCTTAGATAATACAAATAGTATACATTTCAATTTTACACCAAAGTACTTACTGCAAACCTAATGGAAACACCTTAGGGTAAGTTCCCACATGTTTCTGAGTTGTTAGTAAGTTGTATTATGGCGCTGAACATCAAGACAAAAAAGTTGTTTTCTCAGAGCATACAATGCTTTGATAATACAAATACTGTACATTTCAAATTTACACCAAAGCACTTACTGCAAACCTAATGAAAACACCTTAGGTTTACTTCCCACATGATTCTGAGATGTCTGAAAGTTGTTTCATGCCTCTGTTCATCAAGACAAAAAAGTTACTTTCTCAGTGCATATTAAGTTCTGACATTAAGATGGTATACATTTCAATTTTCCAACAAAGTACATGCTGCAAACCTAATGGAAACACTTTAGCTTAACTTCCCACATGATTATGAGTAGTTTGAAAGTTGTTTCATGGCTGTACACATCAACACAGAAAAGTTGTTATCTCAGTGCATACAATGCTTAGACAATACAAATACTGTACATTTCAATTTTACACCAAAGCATTTACTGCAAACCTACTGGAAACTCCTTAGGGTAAATTCCCACATGATTCTGAGATGTCTGAAAGTTGTTTCATACCTGTGCACATAATGACAAAAAAGTTCTTTTCTCAGTGAATAGAATGCTTTGACATAAACGTAGTATACATTTCAATTCTCCTCAAAAGTCCTGACTGCAAACCTAATGGAAACACCTTAGGTTAACTTCCCACATCATTATGAGTCATTTGAAAGTTGTTTCATGGCTGTACACATCAACACAAAAAAGTTGTTATCTCAGTGCATACAATGCTTAGATAACACAAATAGTATACATTTCAATTTTACACCAAAGCACTTACTGCAAACCTAATGGAAACACCTTAGGTTCATTTCCCACATGTTTCTCAGTTGTTTGAAATTTGTATTATGGCTCTGAACATCAAGACAAAAAAGTTGTTTTCTCAGTGCATACAATGCTTTTACAATTCAAATAGTATACATTTCAATTGTACTCAAAAGCACTTACTGCAAACCTAATGGAAACACATTAGGGTAACTTCCCACATGATTCTGAGATGTCTGAAAGTTGTTTCATACCTGAGCACATAAAGACAAAACAGTTGTTTTATCAGTGAATAGAATGGTTTGACATAAATGTAGAATACATTTCAATTCTACTCAAATGTCCTGACTGCAAACCTAATGGAAACACCTTAGGTTAACTTCCCACATCATTATGAGTAGTTTGAAAGTTGTTTCATGGCTCCACACATCAACACAAAAAAGTTGTTATCTCAGTGCATACAATGCTTAGATAATACAAATAGTATACATTTCAATTTTACACCAAAGCACTTACTGCAAACCAAATGGAAACACCTTTGGTTAACTTCACACATGAGTATGAGTAGGTTGAAAGTTGTTTCATGCCTCTGTTCATCAAGACAAAAAGATTACTTTCTCAGTGCATACTATGTTCTGACATTAAAGTGGTATACATGTCAATTTTCCAACAAAGTGCAGAATGCAAACCAGATGGATACATATTAAGTTGACTTGCCACATGTTTCTGAACTGTTTGAAAGTTGTCTCATGGATCTACAAATCAGCACAAAACAGTTGTTAACTCAGGGCATACAATGGATAGATAATACAAATAGCATACATTTCAATTTTGCACCAAAGTACATGCTGGAAAACTAATGGAAACACCTTAGGTTAACTTCCCACATGATTATGTGTAGTTTGAAAGTTGTTTCATGGCTATACACATCAACACAAAAAAGTTGTTATCTCAGTGCATACAATGCTTAGATAACACAAATAGTATACATTTCAATTTTACACCAAAGTACTTACTGCAAACCTAATGGAAACACCTTAGGGTAAGTTCCCACATGTTTCTGAGTTGTTTGTAAGTTGTATTATGGCGCTGAACATCAAGACAAAAAAGTTGTTTTCTCAGAGCATACAATGCTTTGAAAATACAAATACTGTACATTTCAAATTTACACCAAAGCACTTACTGCAAACCTAATAAAAACACCTTAGGTTTACTTCCCACATGATTCTGAGATGTCTGAAAGTTGTTTCATGCCTCTGTTCATCGAGACAAAAAGGTTACTTTCTCAGTGCATATTAAGTTCTGACATTAAGATGGTATACATTTCAATTTTCCAACAAAGTACATGCTGCAAACCTAATGGAAACACTTTAGGTTATCTTCCCACATGATTATGTGTAGTTTGAAAGTTGTTTCATGGCTATACACATCAACACAAAAAAGTTGTTATCTCAGTGCATGCAATGCTTAGACAATACAAATACTGTACATTTCAATTTTACACAAAAGCATTTACTGCAAACCTACTGGAAACTCCTTAGGGTAAATTCCCACATGATTCTGAGATGTCTGAAAGTTGTTTCATACCTGTGCACATAAAGACAAAAAAGTTGTTTTCTCAGTGAATAGAATGCTTTGACATAAACGTAGTATACATTTCAATACTCCTCAAAAGTCCTGACTGCAAACCTAATGGAAACACCTTAGGTTAACTTCCCACATCATTATGAGTCATTTGAAAGTTGTTTCATGGCTGTACACATCAACACAAAAAAGTTGTTATCTCAGTGCATACAATGCTTAGATAGCACAAATAGTATACATTTCAATTTTACACCAAAGCACTTACTGCAAACCTAATGGAAACACCTTAGGTTAATTTCCCACATGTATCTGAGTTGTTTGAAATTTGTATTATGGCTCTGAACATCAAGACAAAAAAGTTGTTTTCTCAGTGCATACAGTGCTTTTACAGTTCAAATAGTATACATTTCAATTGTACTCAAAAGCACTTACTGCAAACCTAATGGAAACACATTAGGGTAACTTCCCACATGATTCTGAGATGTCTGAAAGTTGTTTCATACCTGAGCACATAAAGACAAAACAGTTGTTTTATCAGTGAATAGAATGGTTTGACATAAATGTAGAATACATTTCAATTCTACTCAAATGTCCTGACTGCAAACCTAATGGAAACACCTTAGGTTAACTTCCCACATCATTATGAGTAGTTTGAAAGTTGTTTCATGGCTGTACACATCAACACAAAAAAGTTGTTAACTCAGGGCATACAATTGTTAGATAATACAAATAGCATACATTTCAATTTTTCACCAAAGTACATGCTGCAAACCTAATGGAAACAACTTAGGTTAACTTCCCCAATGATTATGAGTAGTTTGAAAGTTGTTTCATGGCTCCACACATCAACACAAAAAAGTGGTTATCTCAGTGCATACAATGCTTAGATAATACAAATAGTATACACTTCAATTTTACACCATAGTACTTACTGCAAACCTAATGGAAACACCTTAGGTTAAGTTCCCACATGTTTCTGAGTTGTTTGAAAGTTGTATTATGGCTCTGAACATCAAGAGAAACAAGATGTTTTCTCAGTGCATACAATGATTTACAATTCAAATAGTATACATTTCAATTGTACTCAAAAGTCCTGACTGCAAACCTAATGGAAACACTTTTGGTTAACTTTACACATGAGTATGAGTAGGTTGAAAGTTGTTTCATGCCTCTGTTCATCAAGACAAAAAAGTTGTCATCTCAGTGCATACAATGCTTAGACAATACAAATAGTATACATATCAATTTGACACCGAAGTACTTACTGCAAACCTAATGGAAACACCTTAGGGTAAGTTCCCACATGTTTCTGAGTTGTTTGTAAGTTGTATTATGGCGCTGAACATCAAGACAAAAAAGTTGTTTTCTCAGAGCATACAATGCTTTGAAAATACAAATACTGTACATTTCAAATTTACACCAAAGCACTTACTGCAAACCTAATAAAAACACCTTAGGTTTACTTCCCACATGATTCTGAGATGTCTGAAAGTTGTTTCATGCCTCTGTTCATCGAGACAAAAAGGTTATTTTCTCAGTGCATATTAAGTTCTGACATTAAGATGGTATACATTTCAATTTTCCAACAAAGTACATGCTGCAAACCTAATGGAAACACTTTAGCTTAACTTCCCACATGATTATGAGTAGTTTGAAAGTTGTTTCATGGCTGTACACATCAACACAGAAAAGTTGTCATCTCAGTGCATGCAATGCTTTGAAAATACAAATACTGTAAATTTCAATTTTATACCAATGTCCTGACTGCAAACCTAATGGAAACACCTTAGGTTAACTTCCCACATCATTATGAGTAGTTTGAAAGTTGTTTCATGGCTCCACACATCAACACAAAAAAGTGGTTATCTCAGTGCATACAATGCTTAGGTAATACAAATAGTATACATTTCAATTTTACACCATAGTACTTACTGCAAACCTAATGGAAACACCTTAGGTTAATTTCCCACATGATTATGAGTAGTTTGAAAGTTGTTTCATGGCTGTACACATCAACACAGAAAAGTTGTTATCTCAGTGCATGCAATGCTTAGACAATACAAATACTGTACATTTCAATTTTACACCAAAGCATTTACTGCAAACCTACTGGAAACTCCTTAGGGTAAATTCCCACATGATTCTGAGATGTCTGATAGTTGTTTCATACCTGTGCACATAATGACAAAAAAGTTCTTTTCTCAGTGAATAGAATGCTTTGACATAAACGTAGTATACATTTCAATTCTCCTCAAAAGTCCTGACTGCAAACCTAATGGAAACACCTTAGGTTAACTTCCCACATCATTATGAGTAGTTTGAAAGTTGTTTCATGGCTGTACACATCAACACAAAAAAGTTGTTATCTCAGTGCATACAATGCTTAGATAATACAAATAGTATACATTTCAATTTTACACCAAAGCACTTACTGCAAACCAAATGGAAACACCTTTGGTTAACTTCACACATGAGTATGAGTAGGTTGAAAGTTGTTTCATGCCTCTGTTCATCAAGACAAAAAGATTACTTTCTCAGTGCATACTATGTTCTGACATTAAAGTGGTATACATGTCAATTTTCCAACAAAGTGCAGAATGCAAACCAGATGGATACATATTAAGTTAACTTGCCACATGTTTCTGAACTGTTTGAAAGTTGTCTCATGGGTCTACAAATCAGCACAAAACAGTTGTTAACTCAGGGCATACAATGGATAGATAATACAAATAGCATACATTTCAATTTTGCACCAAAGTACATGCTGGAAAACTAATGGAAACACCTTAGGTTAACTTCCCACATGATTATGTGTAGTTTGAAAGTTGTTTCATGGCTATACACATCAACACAAAAAAGTTGTTATCTCAGTGCATACAATGCTTAGATAATACAAATAGTATACATTTCAATTTTACACCAAAGTACTTACTGCAAACCTAATGGAAACACCTTAGGGTAAGTTCCCACATGTTTCTGAGTTGTTTGTAAGTTGTATTATGGCGCTGAACATCAAGACAAAAAAGTTGTTTTCTCAGAGCATACAATGCTTTGATAATACAAATACTGTACATTTCAAATTTACACCAAAGCACTTACTGCAAACCTAATGAAAACACCTTAGGTTTACTTCCCACATGATTCTGAGATGTCTGAAAGTTGTTTCATGCCTCTGTTCATCAAGACAAAAAAGTTACTTTCTCAGTGCATATTAAGTTCTGACATTAAGATGGTATACATTTCAATTTTCCAACAAAGTACATGCTGCAAACCTAATGGAAACACTTTAGCTTAACTTCCCACATGATTATGAGTAGTTTGAAAGTTGTTTCATGGCTGTACACATCAACACAGAAAAGTTGTTATCTCAGTGCATACAATGCTTAGACAATACAAATACTGTACATTTCAATTTTACACCAAAGCATTTACTGCAAACCTACTGGAAACTCCTTAGGGTAAATTCCCACATGATTCTGAGATGTCTGAAAGTTGTTTCATACCTGTGCACATAATGACAAAAAAGTTCTTTTCTCAGTGAATAGAATGCTTTGACATAAACGTAGTATACATTTCTCTTCTCCTCAAAAGTCCTGACTGCAAACCTAATGGAAACACCTTAGGTTAACTTCCCACATCATTATGAGTCATTTGAAAGTTGTTTCATGGCTGTACACATCAACACAAAAAAGTTGTTATCTCAGTGCATACAATGCTTAGATAACACAAATAGTATACATTTCAATTTTACACCAAAGCACTTACTGCAAACCTAATGGAAACACCTTAGGTTAATTTCCCACATGTTTCTCAGTTGTTTGAAATTTGTATTATGGCTCTGAACATCAAGACAAAAAAGTTGTTTTCTCAGTGCATACAATGCGTTTACAATTCAAATAGTATACATTTCAATTGTACTCAAAAGCACTTACTGCAAACCTAATGGAAACACATTAGGGTAACTTCCCACATGATTCTGAGATGTCTGAAAGTTGTTTCATACCTGAGCACATAAAGACAAAACAGTTGTTTTATCAGTGAATAGAATGGTTTGACATAAATGTAGAATACATTTCAATTCTACTCAAATGTCCTGACTGCAAACCTAATGGAAACAACTTAGGTTAACTTCCCACATCATTATGAGTAGTTTGAAAGTTGTTTCATGGCTCCACACATCAACACAAAAAAGTGGTTATCTCAGTGCATACAATGCTTAGATAATACAAATAGTATACATTTCAATTTTACACCATAGTACTTACTGCAAACCTAATGGAAACACCTTAGGTTAATTTCCCACATGATTATGAGTAGTTTGAAAGTTGTTTCATGGCTGTACACATCAACACAGAAAAGTTGTTATCTCAGTGCATGCAATGCTTAGACAATACAAATACTGTACATTTCAATTTTACACCAAAGCATTTACTGCAAACCTACTGGAAACTCCTTAGGGTAAATTCCCACATGATTCTGAGATGTCTGATAGTTGTTTCATACCTGTGCACATAATGACAAAAAAGTTCTTTTCTCAGTGAATAGAATGCTTTGACATAAACGTAGTATACATTTCAATTCTCCTCAAAAGTCTTGACTGCAAACCTAATGGAAACACCTTAGGTTAACTTCCCACATCATTATGAGTAGTTTGAAAGTTGTTTCATGGCTGTACACATCAACACAAAAAAGTTGTTATCTCAGTGCATACAATGCTTAGATAATACAAATAGTATACATTTCAATTTTACACCAAAGCACTTACTGCAAACCAAATGGAAACACCTTTGGTTAACTTCACACATGAGTATGAGTAGGTTGAAAGTTGTTTCATGCCTCTGTTCATCAAGACAAAAAGATTACTTTCTCAGTGCATACTATGTTCTGACATTAAAGTGGTATACATGTCAATTTTCCAACAAAGTGCAGAATTGGATACATATTAAGTTAACTTGCCACATGTTTCTGAACTGTTTGAAAGTTGTCTCATGGATCTACAAATCAGCACAAAACAGTTGTTAACTCAGGGCATACAATGGATAGATAATACAAATAGCATACATTTCAATTTTGCACCAAAGTACATGCTGGAAAACTAATGGAAACACCTTAGGTTAACTTCCCACATGATTATGTGTAGTTTGAAAGTTGTTTCATGGCTATACACATCAACACAAAAAAGTTGTTATCTCAGTGCATACAATGCTTAGATAATACAAATAGTATACATTTCAATTTGACACCAAAGTACTTACTGCAAACCTAATGGAAACACCTTAGGGTAAGTTCCCACATGTTTCTGAGTTGTTTGTAAGTTGTATTATGGCGCTGAACGTCAAGACAAAAAAGTTGTTTTCTCAGAGCATACAATGCTTTGATAATACAAATACTGTACATTTCAAATTTACACCAAAGCACTTACTGCAAACCTAATGAAAACACCTTAGGTTTACTTCCCACATGATTCTGAGATGTCTGAAAGTTGTTTCATGCCTCTGTTCATCAAGACAAAAAAGTTACTTTCTCAGTGCATATTAAGTTCTGACATTAAGATGGTATACATTTCAATTTTCCAACAAAGTACATGCTGCAAACCTAATGGAAACACTTTAGCTTAACTTCCCACATGATTATGAGTAGTTTGAAAGTTGTTTCATGGCTGTACACATCAACACAGAAAAGTTGTTATCTCAGTGCATACAATGCTTAGACAATACAAATACTGTACATTTCAATTTTACACCAAAGCATTTACTGCAAACCTACTGGAAACTCCTTAGGGTAAATTCCCACATGATTCTGAGATGTCTGAAAGTTGTTTCATACCTGTGCACATAATGACAAAAAAGTTCTTTTCTCAGTGAATAGAATGCTTTGACATAAACGTAGTATACATTTCAATTCTCCTCAAAAGTCCTGACTGCAAACCTAATGGAAACACCTTAGGTTAACTTCCCACATCATTATGAGTAGTTTGAAAGTTGTTTCATGGCTGTACACATCAACACAAAAAAGTTGTTATCTCAGTGCATACAATGCTTAGATAATACAAATAGTATACATTTCAATTTTACACCAAAGCACTTACTGCAAACCAAATGGAAACACCTTTGGTTAACTTCACACATGAGTATGAGTAGGTTGAAAGTTGTTTCATGCCTCTGTTCATCAAGACAAAAAGATTACTTTCTCAGTGCATACTATGTTCTGACATTAAAGTGGTATACATTTCAATTTTCCAACAAAGTGCAGAATGCAAACCAGATGGATACATATTAAGTTAACTTGCCACATGTTTCTGAACTGTTTGAAAGTTGTCTCAAGGATCTACAAATCAGCACAAAACAGTTGTTAACTCAGGGCATACAATGGATAGATAATACAAATAGCATACATTTCAATTTTGCACCAAAGTACATGCTGGAAAACTAATGGAAACACCTTAGGTTAACTTCCCACATGTTTCTGAGTTGTTTGTAAGTTGTATTATGGCGCTGAACATCAAGACAAAAAAGTTGTTTTCTCAGAGCATACAATGCTTTGAAAATACAAATACTGTACATTTCAAATTTACACCAAAGCACTTACTGCAAACCTAATAAAAACACCTTAGGTTTACTTCCCACATGATTCTGAGATGTCTGAAAGTTGTTTCATGCCTCTGTTCATCGAGACAAAAAGGTTACTTTCTCAGTGCATATTAAGTTCTGACATTAAGATCGTATACATTTCAATTTTCCAACAAAGTACATGCTGCAAACCTAATGGAAACACTTTAGCTTAACTTCCCACATGATTATGAGTAGTTTGAAAGTTGTTTCATGGCTGTACACATCAACACAGAAAAGTTGTTATCTCAGTGCATACAATGCTTAGACAATACAAATACTGTACATTTCAATTTTACACCAAAGCATTTACTGCAAACCTACTGGAAACTCCTTAGGGTAAATTCCCACATGATTCTGAGATGTCTGAAAGTTGTTTCATACCTGTGCACATAATGACAAAAAAGTTCTTTTCTCAGTGAATAGAATGCTTTGACATAAACGTAGTATACATTTCAATTCTCCTCAAAAGTCCTGACTGCAAACCTAATGGAAACACCTTAGGTTAACTTCCCACATCATTATGAGTCATTTGAAAGTTGTTTCATGGCTGTACACATCAACACAAAAAAGTTGTTGTCTCAGTGCATACAATGCTTAGATAACACAAATAGTATACATTTCAATTTTACTCCAAAGCACTTACTGCAAACCTAATGGAAACACCTTAGGTTAATTTCCCACATGTTTCTCAGTTGTTTGAAATTTGTATTATGGCTCTGAACATCAAGACAAAAAAGTTGTTTTCTCAGTGCATACAATGCTTTTACAATTCAAATAGTATACATTTCAATTGTACTCAAAAGTCCTGACTGCAAACCTAATGGAAACACCTTAGGTTATTTCCCACATGATTATGAGTAGTTTGAAAGTTGTTTCATGGCTGTACACATCAACACAGAAAAGTTGTTATCTCAGTGCATGCAATGCTTTTACAATTCAAATAGTATACATTTCAATTGTACTCAAAAGTCCTGACTGCAAACCTAATGGAAACACCTTTGGTTAACTTCACACATGAGTATGAGTAGGTTGAAAGTTGTTTCATGCCTCTGTTCATCAAGACAAAAAGATTACTTTCTCAGTGCATACTATGTTCTGACATTAAAGTGGTATACATGTCAATTTTCCAACAAAGTGCAGAATGCAAACCAGATGGATACATATTAAGTTAACTTGCCACATGTTTCTGAACTGTTTGAAAGTTGTCTCATGGATCTACAAATCAGCACAAAACAGTTGTTAACTCAGGGCATACAATGGATAGATAATACAAATAGCATACATTTCAATTTTGCACCAAAGTACATGCTGGAAAACTAATGGAAACACCTTAGGTTAACTTCCCACATGATTATGTGTAGTTTGAAAGTTGTTTCATGGCTATACACATCAACACAAAAAAGTTGTTATCTCAGTGCATACAATGCTTAGATAATACAAATAGTATACATTTCAATTTTACACCAAAGTACTTACTGCAAACCTAATGGAAACACCTTAGGGTAAGTTCCCACATGTTTCTGAGTTGTTTGTAAGTTGTATTATGGCGCTGAACATCAAGACAAAAAAGTTGTTTTCTCAGAGCATACAATGCTTTGATAATACAAATACTGTACATTTCAAATTTACACCAAAGCACTTACTGCAAACCTAATGAAAACACCTTAGGTTTACTTCCCACATGATTCTGAGATGTCTGAAAGTTGTTTCATGCCTCTGTTCATCAAGACAAAAAAGTTACTTTCTCAGTGCATATTAAGTTCTGACATTAAGATGGTATACATTTCAATTTTCCAACAAAGTACATGCTGCAAACCTAATGGAAACACTTTAGCTTAACTTCCCACATGATTATGAGTAGTTTGAAAGTTGTTTCATGGCTGTACACATCAACACAGAAAAGTTGTTATCTCAGTGCATACAATGCTTAGACAATACAAATACTGTACATTTCAATTTTACACCAAAGCATTTACTGCAAACCTACTGGAAACTCCTTAGGGTAAATTCCCACATGATTCTGAGATGTCTGAAAGTTGTTTCATACCTGTGCACATAATGACAAAAAAGTTCTTTTCTCAGTGAATAGAATGCTTTGACATAAACGTAGTATACATTTCAATTCTCCTCAAAAGTCCTGACTGCAAACCTAATGGAAACACCTTAGGTTAACTTCCCACATCATTATGAGTCATTTGAAAGTTGTTTCATGGCTGTACACATCAACACAAAAAAGTTGTTGTCTCAGTGCATACAATGCTTAGATAACACAAATAGTATACATTTCAATTTTACACCAAAGCACTTACTGCAAACCTAATGGAAACACCTTAGGTTAATTTCCCACATGTTTCTCAGTTGTTTGAAATTTGTATTATGGCTCTGAACATCAAGACAAAAAAGTTGTTTTCTCAGTGCATACAATGCTTTTACAATTCAAATAGTATACATTTCAATTGTACTCAAAAGCACTTACTGCAAACCTAATGGAAACACATTAGGGTAACTTCCCACATGATTCTGAGATGTCTGAAAGTTGTTTCATACCTGAGCACATAAAGACAAAACAGTTGTTTTATCAGTGAATAGAATGGTTTGACATAAATGTAGAATACATTTCAATTCTACTCAAATGTCCTGACTGCAAACCTAATGGAAACACCTTAGGTTAACTTCCCACATCATTATGAGTAGTTTGAAAGTTGTTTCATGGCTCCACACATCAACACAAAAAAGTGGTTATCTCAGTGCATACAATGCTTAGATAATACAAATAGTATACATTTCAATTTTACACCATAGTACTTACTGCAAACCTAATGGAAACACCTTAGGTTAATTTCCCACATGATTATGAGTAGTTTGAAAGTTGTTTCATGGCTGTACACATCAACACAGAAAAGTTGTTATCTCAGTGCATGCAATGCTTAGACAATACAAATACTGTACATTTCAATTTTACACCAAAGCATTTACTGCAAACCTACTGGAAACTCCTTAGGGTAAATTCCCACATGATTCTGAGATGTCTGATAGTTGTTTCATACCTGTGCACATAATGACAAAAAAGTTCTTTTCTCAGTGAATAGAATGCTTTGACATAAACGTAGTATACATTTCAATTCTCCTCAAAAGTCCTGACTGCAAACCTAATGGAAACACCTTAGGTTAACTTCCCACATCATTATGAGTAGTTTGAAAGTTGTTTAATGGCTGTACACATCAACACAAAAAAGTTGTTATCTCAGTGCATACAATGCTTAGATAATACAAATAGTATACATTTCAATTTTACACCAAAGCACTTACTGCAAACCAAAAGGAAACACCTTTGGTTAACTTCACACATGAGTATGAGTAGGTTGAAAGTTGTTTCATGCCTCTGTTCATCAAGACAAAAAGATTACTTTCTCAGTGCATACTATGTTCTGACATTAAAGTGGTATACATGTCAATTTTCCAACAAAGTGCAGAATGCAAACCAGATGGATACATATTAAGTTGACTTGCCACATGTTTCTGAACTGTTTGAAAGTTGTCTCATGGATCTACAAATCAGCACAAAACAGTTGTTAACTCAGGGCATACAATGGATAGATAATACAAATAGCATACATTTCAATTTTGCACCAAAGTACATGCTGGAAAACTAATGGAAACACCTTAGGTTAACTTCCCACATGATTATGTGTAGTTTGAAAGTTGTTTCATGGCTATACACATCAACACAAAAAAGTTGTTATCTCAGTGCATACAATGCTTAGATAATACAAATAGTATACATTTCAATTTTACACCAAAGTACTTACTGCAAACCTAATGGAAACACCTTAGGGTAAGTTCCCACATGTTTCTGAGTTGTTTGTAAGTTGTATTATGGCGCTGAACATCAAGACAAAAAAGTTGTTTTCTCAGAGCATAGAATGCTTTGATAATACAAATACTGTACATTTCAAATTTACACCAAAGCACTTACTGCAAACCTAATGAAAACACCTTAGGTTTACTTCCCACATGATTCTGAGATGTCTGAAAGTTGTTTCATGCCTCTGTTCATCAAGACAAAAAAGATACTTTCTCAGTGCATATTAAGTTCTGACATTAAGATGGTATACATTTCAATTTTCCAACAAAGTACATGCTGCAAACCTAATGGAAACACTTTAGCTTAACTTCCCACATGATTATGAGTAGTTTGAAAGTTGTTTCATGGCTGTACACATCAACACAGAAAAGTTGTTATCTCAGTGCATACAATGCTTAGACAATACAAATACTGTACATTTCAATTTTACACCAAAGCATTTACTGCAAACCTACTGGAAACTCCTTAGGGTAAATTCCCACATGATTCTGAGATGTCTGAAAGTTGTTTCATACCTGTGCACATAATGACAAAAAAGTTCTTTTCTCAGTGAATAGAATGCTTTGACATAAACGTAGTATACATTTCAATTCTCCTCAAAAGTCCTGACTGCAAACCTAATGGAAACACCTTAGGTTAACTTCCCACATCATTATGAGTCATTTGAAAGTTGTTTCATGGCTGTACACATCAACACAAAAAAGTTGTTATCTCAGTGCATACAATGCTTAGATAACACAAATAGTATTCATTTCAATTTTACACCAAAGCACTTACTGCAAACCTAATGGAAACACCTTAGGTTAATTTCCCACATGTTTCTCAGTTGTTTGAAATTTGTATTATGGCTCTGAACATCAAGACAAAAAAGTTGTTTTCTCAGTGCATACAATGCTTTTACAATTCAAATAGTATACATTTCAATTGTACTCAAAAGCACTTACTGCAAACCTAATGGAAACACATTAGGGTAACTTCCCACATGATTCTGAGATGTCTGAAAGTTGTTTCATACCTGAGCACATAAAGACAAAACAGTTGTTTTATCAGTGAATAGAATGGTTTGACATAAATGTAGAATACATTTCAATTCTACTCAAATGTCCTGACTTCAAACCTAATGGAAACACCTTAGGTTAACTTCCCACATCATTATGAGTAGTTTGAAAGTTGTTTCATGGCTCCACACATCAACACAAAAAAGTGGTTATCTCAGTGCATACAATGCTTAGATAATACAAATAGTATACATTTCAATTTTACACCGTAGTACTTACTGCAAACCTAATGGAAACACCTTAGGTTAATTTCCCACATGATTATGAGTAGTTTGAAAGTTGTTTCATGGCTGTACACATCAACACAGAAAAGTTGTTATCTCAGTGCATGCAATGCTTAGACAATACAAATACTGTACATTTCAATTTTACACCAAAGCATTTACTGCAAACCTACTGGAAACTCCTTAGGGTAAATTCCCACATGATTCTGAGATGTCTGATAGTTGTTTCATACCTGTGCACATAATGACAAAAAAGTTCTTTTCTCAGTGAATAGAATGCTTTGACATAAACGTAGTATACATTTCAATTCTCCTCAAAAGTCCTGACTGCAAACCTAATGGAAACACCTTAGGTTAACTTCCCACATCATTATGAGTAGTTTGAAAGTTGTTTCATGGCTGTACACATCAACACAAAAAAGTTGTTATCTCAGTGCATACAATGCTTAGATAATACAAATAGTATACATTTCAATTTTACACCAAAGCACTTACTGCAAACCAAATGGAAACACCTTTGGTTAACTTCACACATGAGTATGAGTAGGTTGAAAGTTGTTTCATGCCTCTGTTCATCAAGACAAAAAGATTACTTTCTCAGTGCATACTATGTTCTGACATTAAAGTGGTATACATTTCAATTTTCCAACAAAGTGCAGAATGCAAACCAGATGGATACATATTAAGTTAACTTGCCACATGTTTCTGAACTGTTTGAAAGTTGTCTCATGGATCTACAAATCAGCACAAAACAGTTGTTAACTCAGGGCATACAATGGATAGATAATACAAATAGCATACATTTCAATTTTGCACCAAAGTACATGCTGGAAAACTAATGGAAACACCTTAGGTTAACTTCCCACATGTTTCTGAGTTGTTTGTAAGTTGTATTATGGCGCTGAACATCAAGACAAAAAAGTTGTTTTCTCAGAGCATACAATGCTTTGAAAATACAAATACTGTACATTTCAAATTTACACCAAAGCACTTACTGCAAACCTAATAAAAACACCTTAGGTTTACTTCCCACATGATTCTGAGATGTCTGAAAGTTGTTTCATGCCTCTGTTCATCGAGACAAAAAGGTTACTTTCTCAGTGCATATTAAGTTCTGACATTAAGATCGTATACATTTCAATTTTCCAACAAAGTACATGCTGCAAACCTAATGGAAACACTTTAGGTTATCTTCCCACATGATTATGTGTAGTTTGAAAGTTGTTTCATGGCTATACACATCAACACAAAAAAGTTGTTATCTCAGTGCATGCAATGCTTAGACAATACAAATACTGTACATTTCAATTTTACACAAAAGCATTTACTGCAAACCTACTGGAAACTCCTTAGGGTAAATTCCCACATGATTCTGAGATGTCTGAAAGTTGTTTCATACCTGTGCACATAAAGACAAAAAAGTTGTTTTCTCAGTGAATAGAATGCTTTGACATAAACGTAGTATACATTTCAATACTCCTCAAAAGTCCTGACTGCAAACCTAATGGAAACACCTTAGGTTAACTTCCCATATCATGATGAGTAGTTTGAAAGTTGTTTCATGGCTGTACACATCAACACAAAAAAGTTGTTATCTCAGTGCATACAATGCTTAGATAATACAAATAGTATACATTTCAATTTTACACCAAAGCACTTACTGCAAACCAAATGGAAACACCTTTGGTTAACTTCACTCATGAGTATGAGTAGGTTGAAAGTTGTTTCATGCCTCTGTTCATCAAGACAAAAAGATTACTTTCTCAGTGCATACAATGTTCTGACATTAAGGTGGTATACATTTCAATTTTCCAACAAAGTGCAGAATGCAAACCAGATGGATACATATTAAGTTAACTTGCCACATGTTTCTGAACTGTTTGAAAGTTGTCTCAGGATGTACAAATCAACACAAAAAAGTTGTTAACTCAGGGCATACAATGGATAGATAATACAAATAGCGTACATTTCAATTTTGCACCAAAGTACATGCTGGAAAACTAATGGAAACACCTTAGGTTAACTTCCCACATGATTATGAGTAGTTTGAAAGTTGTTTCATGGCTGTACACATCAACACAAAAAAGTTGTTATCTCAGTGCATACAATGCTTTGAAAATACAAATACTGTAAATTTCAATTTTATACCAAAGCACTTACTGCAAACCTAATGGAAACACCTTAGGGTAACTTCCCACGTGATTCTGAGATGTCTGAAACTTGTTTCATACCTGTGCACATAAAGACAAAAAAGTTGATTTCTCAGTGAATAGAATGCTTTGACATAAACGTAGTATACATTTCAATTCTACTCAAAAGTCCTGACTGCAAACCTAATGGAAACACCTTAGGTTAATTTCCCACATGTTTCTGAGTTGTTTGAAATTTGTATTATGGCTCTGAACATCAAGACAAAAAAGTTGTTTTCTCAGTGCATACAATGCTTTTACAATTCAAATAGTATACATTTCAATTGTACTCAAAAGTCCTGACTGCAAACCTAATGGAAACACCTTAGGTTATTTCCCACATGATTATGAGTAGTTTGAAAGTTGTTTCATGGCTGTACACATCAACACAGAAAAGTTGTTATCTCAGTGCATGCAATGCTTTTACAATTCAAATAGTATACATTTCAATTGTACTCAAAAGTCCTGACTGCAAACCTAATAGAAACACCTTAGGGTATGTTCCCACATGTTTCTGAGTTGTTTGTAAGTTGTATTATGGCGCTGAACATCAAGACAAAAAAGTTGTTTTCTCAGAGCATACAATGCTTTGATAATACAAATACTGTACATTTCAAATTTACACCAAAGCACTTACTGCAAACCTAATGAAAACACCTTAGGTTTACTTCCCACATGATTCTGAGATGTCTGAAAGTTGTTTCATGCCTCTGTTCATCAAGACAAAAAAGTTACTTTCTCAGTGCATATTAAGTTCTGACATTAAGATGGTATACATTTCAATTTTCCAACAAAGTACATGCTGCAAACCTAATGGAAACACTTTAGCTTAACTTCCCACATGATTATGAGTAGTTTGAAAGTTGTTTCATGGATGTACACATCAACACAGAAAAGTTGTTATCTCAGTGCATACAATGCTTAGACAATACAAATACTGTACATTTCAATTTTACACCAAAGCATTTACTGCAAACCTACTGGAAACTCCTTAGGGTAAATTCCCACATGATTCTGAGATGTCTGAAAGTTGTTTCATACCTGTGCACATAATGACAAAAAAGTTCTTTTCTCAGTGAATAGAATGCTTTGACATAAACGTAGTATACATTTCAATTCTCCTCAAAAGTCCTGACTGCAAACCTAATGGAAACACCTTAGGTTAACTTCCCACATCATTATGAGTCATTTGAAAGTTGTTTCATGGCTGTACACATCAACACAAAAAAGTTGTTATCTCAGTGCATACAATGCTTAGATAGCACAAATAGTATACATTTCAATTTTACACCAAAGCACTTACTGCAAACCTAATGGAAACACCTTAGGTTAATTTCCCACATGTTTCTGAGTTGTTTGAAATTTGTATTATGGCTCTGAACATCAAGACAAAAAAGTTGTTTTCTCAGTGCATACAATGCTTTTACAATTCAAATAGTATACATTTCAATTGTACTCAAAAGCACTTACTGCAAACCTAATGGAAACACATTAGGGTAACTTCCCACATGATTCTGAGATGTCTGAAAGTTGTTTCATACTTGAGCACATAAAGACAAAACAGCTGTTTTATCAGTGAATAGAATGGTTTGACATAAATGTAGAATACATTTCAATTCTACTCAAATGTCCTGACTGCAAACCTAATGGAAACACCTTAGGTTAACTTCCCATATCATTATGAGTAGTTTGAAAGTTGTTTCATGGCTGTACACATCAACACAAAAAAGTTGTTAACTCAGGGCATACAATTGTTAGATAATACAAATAGCATACATTTCAATTTTTCACCAAAGTACATGCTGCAAACCTAATGGAAACAACTTAGGTTAACTTCCCCAATGATTATGAGTAGTTTGAAAGTTGTTTCATGGCTCCACACATCAACACAAAAAAGTGGTTATCTCAGTGCATACAATGCTTAGATAATACAAATAGTATACATTTCAATTTTACACCATAGTACTTACTGCAAACCTAAATGGAAACACCTTAGGTTAAGTTCGCACAAGTTTCTGAGTTGTTTGAAAGTTGTATTATGGCGCTGAACATCAAGACAAAAAAGTTGTTTTCTCAGAGCATACAATGCTTTGAAAATACAAATACTGTAAATTTCAATTTTATACCAAAGCACTTACTGCAAACCTAATGGAAACACCTTAGGGTAACTTCCCACGTGATTCTGAGATGTCTGAAACTTGTTTCATACCTGTGCACATAAAGACAAAAAAGTTGATTTCTCAGTGAATAGAATGCTTTGACATAAACGTAGTATACATTTCAATTCTACTCAAAAGTCCTGACTGCAAACCTAATGGAAACACCTTAGGTTAATTTCCCACATGTTTCTGAGTTGTTTGAAATTTGTATTATGGCTCTGAACATCAAGACAAAAAAGTTGTTTTCTCAGTGCATACAATGCTTTTACAATTCAAATAGTATACATTTCAATTGTACTCAAAAGTCCTGACTGCAAACCTAATGGAAACACCTTAGGTTATTTCCCACATGATTATGAGTAGTTTGAAAGTTGTTTCATGGCTGTACACATCAACACAGAAAAGTTGTTATCTCAGTGCATGCAATGCTTTTACAATTCAAATAGTATACATTTCAATTGTACTCAAAAGTCCTGACTGCAAACCTAATGGAAACACCTTAGGTTAACTTCCCACATGATTATGAGTAGTTTTAAAGTTGTTTCATGGCTGTACACATCAACACAGAAAAGTTGTTATCTCAGTGCATGCAATGCTTAGACAATACAAATACTGTACATTTCAATTTTACACCAAAGCATTTACTGCAAACCTACTGGAAACTCCTTAGGGTAAATTCCCACATGATTCTGAGATGTCTGATAGTTGTTTCATACCTGTGCACATAATGACAAAAAAGTTCTTTTCTCAGTGAATAGAATGCTTTGACATAAACGTAGTATACATTTCAATTCTCCTCAAAAGTCCTGACTGCAAACCTAATGGAAACACCTTAGGTGAACTTCCCACATCATTATGAGTAGTTTGAAAGTTGTTTCATGGCTGTACACATCAACACAAAAAAGTTGTTATCTCAGTGCATACAATGCTTAGATAATACAAATAGTATACATTTCAATTTTACACCAAAGCACTTACTGCAAACCAAATGGAAACACCTTTGGTTAACTTCACACATGAGTATGAGTAGGTTGAAAGTTGTTTCATGCCTCTGTTCATCAAGACAAAAAGATTACTTTCTCAGTGCACACTATGTTCTGACATTAAAGTGGTATACATGTCAATTTTCCAACAAAGTGCAGAATGCAAACCAGATGGATACATATTAAGTTAACTTGCCACATGTTTCTGAACTGTTTGAAAGTTGTCTCATGGATCTACAAATCAGCACAAAACAGTTGTTAACTCAGGGCATACAATGGATAGATAATACAAATAGCATACATTTCAATTTTGCACCAAAGTACATGCTGGAAAACTAATGGAAACACCTTAGGTTAACTTCCCACATGATTATGTGTAGTTTGAAAGTTGTTTCATGGCTATACACATCAACACAAAAAAGTTGTTATCTCAGTGCATACAATGCTTAGATAATACAAATAGTATACATTTCAATTTGACACCAAAGTACTTACTGCAAACCTAATGGAAACACCTTAGGGTAAGTTCCCACATGTTTCTGAGTTGTTTGTAAGTTGTATTATGGCGCTGAACATCAAGACAAAAAAGTTGTTTTCTCAGAGCATACAATGCTTTGAAAATACAAATACTGTAAATTTCAATTTTATACCAAAGCACTTACTGCAAACCTAATGGAAACACCTTAGGGTAACTTCCCACGTGATTCTGAGATGTCTGAAACTTGTTTCATACCTGTGCACATAAAGACAAAAAAGTTGATTTCTCAGTGAATAGAATGCTTTGACATAAACGTAGTATACATTTCAATTCTACTCAAAAGTCCTGACTGCAAACCTAATGGAAACACCTTAGGTTAATTTCCCACATGTTTCTGAGTTGTTTGAAATTTGTATTATGGCTCTGAACATCAAGACAAAAAAGTTGTTTTCTCAGTGCATACAATGCTTTTACAATTCAAATAGTATACATTTCAATTGTACTCAAAAGTCCTGACTGCAAACCTAATGGAAACACCTTAGGTTATTTCCCACATGATTATGAGTAGTTTGAAAGTTGTTTCATGGCTGTACACATCAACACAGAAAAGTTGTTATCTCAGTGCATGCAATGCTTTTACAATTCAAATAGTATACATTTCAATTGTACTCAAAAGTCCTGACTGCAAACCTAATGGAAACACCTTAGGTTAACTTCCCACATGATTATGAGTAGTTTTAAAGTTGTTTCATGGCTGTACACATCAACACAGAAAAGTTGTTATCTCAGTGCATGCAATGCTTAGACAATACAAATACTGTACATTTCAATTTTACACCAAAGCATTTACTGCAAACCTACTGGAAACTCCTTAGGGTAAATTCCCACATGATTCTGAGATGTCTGATAGTTGTTTCATACCTGTGCACATAATGACAAAAAAGTTCTTTTCTCAGTGAATAGAATGCTTTGACATAAACGTAGTATACATTTCAATTCTCCTCAAAAGTCCTGACTGCAAACCTAATGGAAACACCTTAGGTTAACTTCCCACATCATTATGAGTAGTTTGAAAGTTGTTTCATGGCTGTATACATCAACACAAAAAAGTTGTTATCTCAGTGCATACAATGCTTAGATAATACAAATAGTATACATTTCAATTTTACACCAAAGCACTTACTGCAAACCAAATGGAAACACCTTTGGTTAACTTCACACATGAGTATGAGTAGGTTGAAAGTTGTTTCATGCCTCTGTTCATCAAGACAAAAAGATTACTTTCTCAGTGCATACTATGTTCTGACATTAAAGTGGTATACATGTCAATTTTCCAACAAAGTGCAGAATTGGATACATATTAAGTTAACTTGCCACATGTTTCTGAACTGTTTGAAAGTTGTCTCATGGATCTACAAATCAGCACAAAACAGTTGTTAACTCAGGGCATACAATGGATAGATAATACAAATAGCATACATTTCAATTTTGCACCAAAGTACATGCTGGAAAACTAATGGAAACACCTTAGGTTAACTTCCCACATGATTATGTGTAGTTTGAAAGTTGTTTCATGGCTATACACATCAACACAAAAAAGTTGTTATCTCAGTGCATACAATGCTTAGATAATACAAATAGTATACATTTCAATTTGACTCCAAAGTACTTACTGCAAACCTAATGGAAACACCTTAGGGTAAGTTCCCACATGTTTCTGAGTTGTTTGTAAGTTGTATTATGGCGCTGAACGTCAAGACAAAAAAGTTGTTTTCTCAGAGCATACAATGCTTTGATAATACAAATACTGTACATTTCAAATTTACACCAAAGCACTTACTGCAAACCTAATGAAAACACCTTAGGTTTACTTCCCACATGATTCTGAGATGTCTGAAAGTTGTTTCATGCCTCTGTTCATCAAGACAAAAAAGTTACTTTCTCAGTGCATATTAAGTTCTGTCATTAAGATGGTATACATTTCAATTTTCCAACAAAGTACATGCTGCAAACCTAATGGAAACACTTTAGCTTAACTTCCCACATGATTATGAGTAGTTTGAAAGTTGTTTCATGGCTGTACACATCAACACAGAAAAGTTGTTATCTCAGTGCATACAATGCTTAGACAATACAAATACTGTACATTTCAATTTTACACCAAAGCACTTACTGCAAACCAAATGGAAACACCTTTGGTTAACTTCACACATGAGTATGAGTAGGTTGAAAGTTGTTTCATGCCTCTGTTCATCAAGACAAAAAGATTACTTTCTCAGTGCATACTATGTTCTGACATTAAAGTGGTATACATGTCAATTTTCCAACAAAGTGCAGAATGCAAACCAGATGGATACATATTAAGTTAACTTGCCACATGTTTCTGAACTGTTTGAAAGTTGTCTCATGGATCTACAAATCAGCACAAAACAGTTGTTAACTCAGGGCATACAATGGATAGATAATACAAATAGCATACATTTCAATTTTGCACCAAAGTACATGCTGGAAAACTAATGGAAACACCTTAGGTTAACTTCCCACATGATTATGTGTAGTTTGAAAGTTGTTTCATGGCTATACACATCAACACAAAAAAGTTGTTATCTCAGTGCATACAATGCTTAGATAATACAAATAGTATACATTTCAATTTGACACCAAAGTACTTACTGCAAACCTAATGGAAACACCTTAGGGTAAGTTCCCACATGTTTCTGAGTTGTTTGTAAGTTGTATTATGGCGCTGAACGTCAAGACAAAAAAGTTGTTTTCTCAGAGCATACAATGCTTTGATAATACAAATACTGTACATTTCAAATTTACACCAAAGCACTTACTGCAAACCTAATGAAAACACCTTAGGTTTACTTCCCACATGATTCTGAGATGTCTGAAAGTTGTTTCATGCCT
Source organism: Mobula birostris (assembly GCF_030028105.1). Lineage (NCBI taxonomy): Eukaryota > Metazoa > Chordata > Chondrichthyes > Myliobatiformes > Myliobatidae > Mobula > Mobula birostris. The sequence goes on along the minus strand of NW_027277321.1, from coordinate 3,615 downwards.
CTGTTCATCAAGACAAAAAAGTTACTTTCTCAGTGCATATTAAGTTCTGACATTAAGATGGTATACATTTCAATTTTCCAACAAAGTACATGCTGCAAACCTAATGGAAACACTTTAGCTTAACTTCCCACATGATTATGAGTAGTTTGAAAGTTGTTTCATGGCTGTACACATCAACACAGAAAAGTTGTTATCTCAGTGCATACAATGCTTAGACAATACAAATACTGTACATTTCAATTTTACACCAAAGCACTTACTGCAAACCAAATGGAAACACCTTTGGTTAACTTCACACATGAGTATGAGTAGGTTGAAAGTTGTTTCATGCCTCTGTTCATCAAGACAAAAAGATTACTTTCTCAGTGCATACTATGTTCTGACATTAAAGTGGTATACATGTCAATTTTCCAACAAAGTGCAGAATGCAAACCAGATGGATACATATTAAGTTAACTTGCCACATGTTTCTGAACTGTTTGAAAGTTGTCTCATGGATCTACAAATCAGCACAAAACAGTTGTTAACTCAGGGCATACAATGGATAGATAATACAAATAGCATACATTTCAATTTTGCACCAAAGTACATGCTGGAAAACTAATGGAAACACCTTAGGTTAACTTCCCACATGATTATGTGTAGTTTGAAAGTTGTTTCATGGCTATACACATCAACACAAAAAAGTTGTTATCTCAGTGCATGCAATGCTTAGACAATACAAATACTGTACATTTCAATTTTACACCAAAGCATTTACTGCAAACCTACTGGAAACTCCTTAGGGTAAATTCCCACATGATTCTGAGATGTCTGAAAGTTGTTTCATACCTGTGCACATAAAGACAAAAAAGTTGTTTTCTCAGTGAATAGAATGCTTTGACATAAACGTAGTATACATTTCAATACTCCTCAAAAGTCCTGACTGCAAACCTAATGGAAACACCTTAGGTTAACTTCCCATATCATTATGAGTAGTTTGAAAGTTGTTTCATGGCTGTACACATCAACACAAAAAAGTTGTTATCTCAGTGCATACAATGCTTAGATAATACAAATAGTATACATTTCAATTTTACACCAAAGCACTTACTGCAAACCAAATGGAAACACCTTTGGTTAACTTCACACATGAGTATGAGTAGGTTGAAAGTTGTTTCATGCCTCTGTTCATCAAGACAAAAAGATTACTTTCTCAGTGCATACTATGTTCTGACATTAAAGTGGTATACATTTCAATTTTCCAACAAAGTGCAGAATGCAAACCAGATGGATACATATTAAGTTAACTTGCCACATGTTTCTGAACTGTTTGAAAGTTGTCTCATGGATCTACAAATCAGCACAAAACAGTTGTTAACTCAGGGCATACAATGGATAGATAATACAAATAGCATACATTTCAATTTTGCACCAAAGTACATGCTGGAAAACTAATGGAAACACCTTAGGTTAACTTCCCACATGATTATGTGTAGTTTGAAAGTTGTTTCATGGCTATACACATCAACACAAAAAAGTTGTTATCTCAGTGCATACAATGCTTAGATAATACAAATAGTATACATTTCAATTTGACACCAAAGTACTTACTGCAAACCTAATGGAAACACCTTAGGGTAAGTTCCCACATGTTTCTGAGTTGTTTGTAAGTTGTATTATGGCGCTGAACGTCAAGACAAAAAAGTTGTTTTCTCAGAGCAGACAATGCTTTGATAATACAAATACTGTACATTTCAAATTTACACCAAAGCACTTACTGCAAACCTAATGAAAACACCTTAGGTTTACTTCCCACATGATTCTGAGATGTCTGAAAGTTGTTTCATGCCTCTGTTCATCAAGACAAAAAAGTTACTTTCTCAGTGCATATTAAGTTCTGACATTAAGATGGTATACATTTCAATTTTCCAACAAAGTACATGCTGCAAACCTAATGGAAACACTTTAGCTTAACTTCCCACATGATTATGAGTAGTTTGAAAGTTGTTTCATGGCTGTACACATCAACACAGAAAAGTTGTTATCTCAGTGCATACAATGCTTAGACAATACAAATACTGTACATTTCAATTTTACACCAAAGCACTTACTGCAAACCAAATGGAAACACCTTTGGTTAACTTCACACATGAGTATGAGTAGGTTGAAAGTTGTTTCATGCCTCTGTTCATCAAGACAAAAAGATTACTTTCTCAGTGCATACTATGTTCTGACATTAAAGTGGTATACATGTCAATTTTCCAACAAAGTGCAGAATGCAAACCAGATGGATACATATTAAGTTAACTTGCCACATGTTTCTGAACTGTTTGAAAGTTGTCTCATGGATCTACAAATCAGCACAAAACAGTTGTTAACTCAGGGCATACAATGGATAGATAATACAAATAGCATACATTTCAATTTTGCACCAAAGTACATGCTGGAAAACTAATGGAAACACCTTAGGTTAACTTCCCACATGATTATGTGTAGTTTGAAAGTTGTTTCATGGCTATACACATCAACACAAAAAAGTTGTTATCTCAGTGCATACAATGCTTAGATAATACAAATAGTATACATTTCAATTTGACACCAAAGTACTTACTGCAAACCTAATGGAAACACCTTAGGGTAAGTTCCCACATGTTTCTGAGTTGTTTGTAAGTTGTATTATGGCGCTGAACGTCAAGACAAAAAAGTTGTTTTCTCAGAGCATACAATGCTTTGATAATACAAATACTGTACATTTCAAATTTACACCAAAGCACTTACTGCAAACCTAATGAAAACACCTTAGGTTTACTTCCCACATGATTCTGAGATGTCTGAAAGTTGTTTCATGCCTCTGTTCATCAAGACAAAAAAGTTACTTTCTCAGTGCATATTAAGTTCTGACATTAAGATGGTATACATTTCAATTTTCCAACAAAGTACATGCTGCAAACCTAATGGAAACACTTTAGCTTAACTTCCCACATGATTATGAGTAGTTTGAAAGTTGTTTCATGGCTGTACACATCAACACAGAAAAGTTGTTATCTCAGTGCATACAATGCTTAGACAATACAAATACTGTACATTTCAATTTTACACCAAAGCATTTACTGCAAACCTACTGGAAACTCCTTAGGGTAAATTCCCACATGATTCTGAGATGTCTGAAAGTTGTTTCATACCTGTGCACATAATGACAAAAAAGTTCTTTTCTCAGTGAATAGAATGCTTTGACATAAACGTAGTATACATTTCAATTCTCCTCAAAAGTCCTGACTGCAAACCTAATGGAAACACCTTAGGTTAACTTCCCACATCATTATGAGTCATTTGAAAGTTGTTTCATGGCTGTACACATCAACACAAAAAAGTTGTTATCTCAGTGCATACAATGCTTAGATAGCACAAATAGTATACATTTCAATTTTACACCAAAGCACTTACTGCAAACCTAATGGAAACACCTTAGGTTAATTTCCCACATGTTTCTGAGTTGTTTGAAATTTGTATTATGGCTCTGAACATCAAGACAAAAAAGTTGTTTTCTCAGTGCATACAATGCTTTTACAATTCAAATAGTATACATTTCAATTGTACTCAAAAGCACTTACTGCAAACCTAATGGAAACACAT
>NW_027277320.1:0-29429 GCF_030028105.1 Mobula birostris | reverse complement strand
GCTAGGTTTTTAACACAGAGAGTGGTGGGTGTGTGGAACGCCCTGCCAGGGGTGGTGGGGGATATATTAGGGATATTGAAGAGCCTCTCAGGGCTATGTGGGAGGGAAGGGTCAGGTTGATGTTGGAGTAGTTTACAGGGTCAGCACAGCACTGTGGGCCGATGGGTGGTTTAACGTTCTGTCCGCTGTTCTTCCCGAGAGACGGCAGGGCTGTGACAGGCAGAGAGAGGGGTGTGGGTGACCGGGGTACCACCCTCCCCGCCCGTACTGACCTCGGGGGCAGGGCTCATTGCACTTCTCACAACGCTGATGGCCACCGTCTATCACCTCCCTGGTGTCGTTCGGACAGTCCAGCGTGCAGGAACCCACGTCGGTGGACAGGTAGTTGTCTGCAGAACGGGAGCGAGAGGTGAGGGGTGAGGGAGAGTGCGAGCAGGGAGGGAGGAAGGGTGGGGGAGCGGGAGGGAGGGGAAAGGGGGGAAGGAAGCTGGGAGAGAGAGAGGGAGGGAGGGAAGGGGCAGGGAGAAGGCGGTGCTGAGAGAGGGCGAGGGGGAGAGAGGGTGGGGAGAGAGAGAGAGAGGGAGGGGAGAGAGAGGGGGAGACAGGGAGAGGGGACAGAGGAGGAGAGGGGAGGGGAGGGAGGGAGGGGGAGATGGGGAGGGCGAAGATGGGGAGGGAGAGAGGGGGAGGGGGAGGGGTAGAGGGGGAGGGGAGGGAGGGGAGAGAGGGGGAGGGGAGAGGGGGTAGACGGGGAGGGGTAGAGACGGGGAGGGGGGGAGAGAGGGGAAGGGGAGGGAAGGGAGAGAGGGGGAGGGGGAGAGAGGCAGGAGGGAGGAGAAGAGGGGGGAGGGGAAGAGAGGTGATAGTGGGGGAGGGGGAGATTGAGGAAGTGGGAGGGAGATGGGGAGGGAGGGGTGACAGGCTGGGGGAGGGAGCGGTGACGGGACGGAGGAGGAAGTGCGCGGTGAGAGGCCGGGGAGAGGGAGGTGAGGAGATCAGCGGCGGGCGGGGGGGGGCGCAGATCTTACACGGACACTCCTTGACGCAGCTGGCCCCGAAGATGTATGTCCCGTCCGGATTGTGCTCCATCTGGTAGGTCTGAGCGTTGTAGATGCTGAGAGGCGGGCAGTCGCTGCGGCAGAGACCTCCGTTACTGAAATGGTGGCAGGCCTGAGGAGGGAGAGGAGGGAAGGGTGCAGAGATCAGAGCCCGAGGTCATGTCTAAAATACCCTCTCCTCAAACTGACACGCCTTTCGTTATCTCGATCCTTGGGAAGAACACAAGCTGGGGCCTGATGAACCCTGGCTGGGTCGCCCGGTGTTGGAAGGCCCGAGCAGCCCTGGCTACACGACCCATGACGAGTGCCCGTGCACTCCAGGCTACTGAAAAGCTGTGGGCCAGATCACAGCGGCAGGGTCTAGTCTCACTGATCAGGAACACAAGAGGGGATCATTTCCCCACTGGCCCGCGTGCTCACACCCCAACCAAACAGCCACACGCTTGTCACGATCCTGGTCCACCAGACGCCAACTTGAAGAGCCTAGATACCAAGAAGGAACCGGGAAGTTAAACCCAAGCCGGGACCACAGCAAACAAGTCACCGCTAAGCTCAAACAACTTCAGCGACAACAGATCTCTGGCAAAACCCGTCAATTTTAAACCGCTCGGGGACTTTCGAGGCCTAGGTGCGAGGCTTCATCCCAAAGTAAGGAGTGTAGCCAGGTTGAGCTAAGATTTGTGCCTGTTGCCTGTGACCTCCCTCCCCCAAGTTGCCAAACTCATCTGATGGGGACCAAGGAGCCCTAATTAATTTGAAAACTGTCTTGCCCCTCCACATACAAAGTTCCGAAAAAAACTTCTGTTTGGTTATAAAACTTGCTATAACTTTTACAGTACAGTGTCTGGCTACTGGCCCCAAAGAGGTCCGGGGCCTGTCGGCATTATAACCTCAGTCGTGACAGACACCACTTCTCCACTTTCAGCTTCACTGCCTGCTCTTTATTTTGGATCGGGAGCCGAACCGACCACTCGGCCTCAGGACCTGGGAGAAAGGGGGTCAATGATCCCCGATTCTACGGAGCCCACGTCTGGATTGAAATCTGACCGCCTCAGACTGGGACGGTGCACAGCAGACCTCCTGGGGGTGGCTTTGTTGGAGGAGACTGCGTCACCTTTTCAGCCAAATATGCCTGAAAAAGAACCCTACACATGGGGTGACACACAGTGCCCGATAATCGAGCCATCACTCACCCACAGGGGGATGCACCCTACCCGATCATCGAGACATCACTCACCCATAAGGTGACCCACCCTCCTCCCCGTACCTCAGCCACATGATGACCCACCCTGACCTATTGTCACCAATCACACACCCAAACTCCTCCTTGTACCCGACCCAAAGGGTGACCAACACACGGGGTGCAGAGAGACAGACAGTCCCAGGGTGCAGAGAGACAGACAGGCCTCAGGGTGCAGAAAGACAGACAGTCATTAGGGTGCAGAGAGACCGATACAGTACTCAGTGTGCAGAGAGACACAGACAGTCCTCAGGGTGCAGAGAGACAGACAGTCCTCAGGGTGCAGAGAGACAGACAGACCTCAGGGTGCAGAGAGACAGACAGTCCTCAGGGTCGAGAGAGAGACAGACAGTCCCCAGGGTGCAGAGAGACAGACAGTCCTCAGGGTGCAGAGAGACACGAACAGTCCTCAGTGTGCAGAGAGACAGACAATCCTCAGGCTGCAGAGAGACAGACAGTCCTCAGGGATCAGAGAGAGACAGACAGTCCTCAGGGTGCAGAGAGACACAGACAGTCCTCAGGGTCCAGAGAGAGACAGACAGTCCTCAGGGTGCAGAGAGACAGACAGTCCTCAGGGTGCAGACAGACAGACAGTCCTCAGGGTGAAGAGAGACACAGACAGTACTCAGGGTGCAGAGAGACAGACAGACCTCAGGGTGCAGAGAGACACGGAGAGTCCTCAGGGTGCAGAGAGACAGACAGTCCTCAGGGTGCAGAGAGACAGACAGTCCTCAGGGTGCAGAGACACAGACAGTCGTCAGGGTGGAGAGAGACAGACAATCCTCAGGCTGCAGAGAGACAGGCAGTCCTCAGGGTGCAGAGACACAGACAGTCCTCAGGGTGCAGACAGACAGACAGACCTCAGGGTGCTGAGAGACGGACAGTCCACAGGGTGCAGAGACAGACAGATCTCAGCGTGCAGAGAGAGACAGACACTCCTCAGGCTGCAGAGAGACAGAGACAGGCCTCAGGGTGCAGAGAGCCACGGAGAGTCCTCAGGGTGCAGAGAGACAGACAGTCCTCAGGGTGCAGACAGACAGACAGTCCTCAGGGTGAAGAGAGACACAGACAGTACTCAGGGTGCAGAGAGACAGACAGACCTCAGGGTGCAGAGAGACACGGAGAGTCCTCAGGGTGCAGAGAGACAGACAGTCCTCAGGGTGCAGAGAGACAGACAGTCCTCAGGGTGCAGAGACACAGACAGTCGTCAGGGTGGAGAGAGACAGACAATCCTCAGGCTGCAGAGAGACAGGCAGTCCTCAGGGTGCAGAGACACAGACAGTCCTCAGGGTGCAGACAGACAGACAGACCTCAGGGTGCTGAGAGACGGACAGTCCACAGGGTGCAGAGACAGACAGATCTCAGCGTGCAGAGAGAGACAGACACTCCTCAGGCTGCAGAGAGACAGAGACAGGCCTCAGGGTGCAGAGAGCCACGGAGAGTCCTCAGGGTGCAGAGACAGACGGACAGACCTCAGGGTGCAGAGAGACAGACAGTCCTCAGGGTGCAGAGACACAGACAGTCCTCAGGGTGGAGAGAGACAGACAATCCTCAGGCTGCAGAGAGACAGGCAGTCCTCAGGGTGCAGAGACACAGACAGTCCTCAGGGTGCAGAGAGACAGACATACCTCAGGGTGCTGAGAGACACAGACAGTCCTCAGGGATCAGAGAGAGACAGACAGTCCCCAGGGTGCAGAGAGACGGACAGGCCTCAGGGTGCAGAGAGACAGACAGACCTCAGGGTGCAGAGACACGGATGGTCCTCAGGGTGCAGAGAGACAGACAGTCCTCAGGGTCCAGAGAGACACAGACAGTCCTCAGGGTGCAGAGACAAGGACAGTACTCAGGGTGCAGAGATAAGGACAGTACTCAGGGTACAGAGAGACAGACGGTCCTCAGGGTCCAGAGAGAGAAAGACATTCCCCAGGGTGGAGGGAGACAGACAGTCCTCAGCGTGCAGAGAGACAGACAGACCTCAGGGTGCTGAGAGACGGACAGTCCGCAGGGTGCAGAGACAGACAGATCTCAGCGTGCAGAGAGAGACAGACAGTCCTCAGGCTGCAGAGAGACAGAGACAGGCCTCAGGGTGCAGAGAGCCACGGAGAGTCCTCAGGGTGCAGAGACAGACGGACAGACCTCAGGGTGCAGAGAGACAAACAGTCATCAGGATGCAGAGAGACGGAGAGTCCTCAGGGTGCAGACGGACAGACAATCCTCAGGGTGCTGAGAGACAAGGACAGTCCTCAGGGTGCAGACAGACAGAGACAGGCCTCAGGGTGCAGAGAGACACGGACAGTACTCAGGGTGCAGAGAGACAGACAGTCCTCAGGGTCCAGAGAGAGACAGACAGTCCTCAGGGAGCAGAGAGACACAGACATTCCTCCGGGTGCAGAGAGACAGACAGTCCTCAGGTTGCAGAGAGAGAGACAGACCTCAGGGTGCAGAGAGACGCACAGTTCTCTGGGTGCCGAGAGACGGAGAGCCCTCAGGATGTAGGCAGACAGACAATCCTCAGGGTGCTGAGAGACAAGGACAGCCCTCAGGATACAGAGAGACAGAGATAGGCCTCAGGGTGCTGAGAGACACGGACAGTCCTCAGGGTGCAGAAAGACAGACAGTCCTCAGGCCGCAGAGAGATAGACAGAACTCAGGGTGTAGAGATACGGACAGTCTTCAGGGTGCAGAGAGACACGGACAGTCCTCAGGGTTCAGAGAGAGACGGACACCTAAGGGTGGAGAGAGACAGACAGTCCTTTGGGTGCAGAGAGACACGGACAGTCCTCAGGGAGCAGAGAGACACAGACAGTCCTTAGGGTGCAGAGACATGGACAGTACTCAGGGTGCAGAGAGACAGACAGTCCTCAGGGTCCAGAGAGAGACAGACAGTCCTCAGGGTGCAGAGAGACAGACAGTCCTCAGGGTGCAGAGAGAAACGGACAGCCCTCAGGGTGTAGACAGACAGACAGTCCTGAGGGTGCAGAGAGACAGACAGTATACAGGGTGCAGAAACACGGACAGTACTCAGGCTACAGAGAGATAGACAGTACACAGGGTGCAGAGACACGGACAGTACTCAGGGTGCAGAGAGACAGACAGTCCTCAGGGTTCAGAGAGACACGGACAGCCCTCAGGGTGCAGAGAGACAGACAGTCCTCAGTTCCAGAGAGAGACAGACAGTCCTCAGGGAGCAGAGAGAGACGGACACCTCAGGGTGCAGAGAGACAGACAGTCCTTTGGGTGCAGAGAGACGGACAGTCCTCAGGGTGCAGAGAGAGACAGACAGTCCTCAGGGTGCAGAGAGACAGACAGTCCTTGGGGTGCAGAGAGACACAGACAGTCCTCAGGGACCAGACAGACAGACAGTCCTGAGGTGCAGAGAGACAGATAGTACACAGTGTGCAGAGACATGGACAGTGCTCAGGATGCAGAGAGACAGACAGACCTCAGGGTGCAGAGAGACAGATAGTACACAGGGTGCAGAGAGACACGGACAGCCCTCAGGGTGCAGAGAGACAGACAGTCCTCAGGGTGCAGAGAGACAGACAGTCCTCAGGGTCCAGAGAGAGAGACAGACCTCAGCGTGCAGAGAGACATACAGTCCTCTGGGTGCAGAGAGACGGAGAGCCCTCAGGGTGTAGACCGACAGACAGGCCTCAGGGTGCAGAGAGACACGGACAGTCCTCAGGGTGCAGAGAGTCAGACAGTCCTCAGGCTGCAGAGAGGCAGACAGAACTCAGGGTGTAGAGATACAGACAGTCTTCAGGGTGCAGAGAGACACGGACAGTCCTCAGGGTGCAGAGAGAGACAGACAGTCCTCAGGGTGCAGAGAGACGGACAGTCCTCAGGGTGCAGAGACAGACAGACCTCAGGGTGCAGAGAGAGACAGACCTCAGGGTGCAGAGAGACAGAGACAGGCCTCAGGGTGCAGTGAGACGGAGAGCCCTCAGGATGGAGGCAGACAGACAGTCCTCAGGTGCTGAGAGACAAGGACAGTCCTCAGGGTGCTGAGAGACAAGGACAGCCCTCAGGATGCAGAGAGACAGAGATAGGCCTCAGGATGCAGAGAGACAGAGATAGGCCTCAGGGTGCAGAGAGACACGGACAGTCCTCAGGGTGCAGAAAGACAGACAGTCCTCAGGCCGCAGAGAGATAGACAGAACTCAGGGTGTAGGGATACGGACAGTCTTCAGGGTGCAGAGAGACACGGACAGTCCTCAGGGTTCAGAGAGAGACGGACACCTCAGGGTGGAGAGAGACAGACAGTCCTTTGGGTGCAGAGAGACACGGACAGACCTCAGGGAGCAGAGAGACACAGACAGTCCTTAGGGTGCAGAGACACGGACAGTACTCAGGGTGCAGAGAGACACAGACATTCCTCCGGGTGCAGAGAGACAGACAGTCCTCAGGGTGCAGAGAGAGAGACAGACCTCAGGGTGCAGAGAGACGCACAGTCCTCTGGGTGCCGAGAGACGGAGAGCCCTCAGGATGTAGGCAGACAGACAATCCTCAGGGTGCTGAGAGACAAGGACAGCCCTCAGGGTGCAGAGAGACAGAGACTGGCGCAAGGGTGCAGAGAGACACGAACAGTCCGCAGGGTGCAGAGAGACGGACAGTTCTCAGGGTGCAGAGAGAGAAAGACAGTCCTCAGGGTGCAGAGAGACAGACAGTCCTCGGGGTGCAGAGAGACACAGACAGTCCTCAGGGTCCAGAGAGAGAGACAAACCTCAGGGTGCAGAAACACCGACAGTCCTCAGGGTGCAGAGAGACAGACAGTCCTGAGGGTGCAGAGAGACAGACAGTATACAGGGTGCAGAAACACGGACAGTACTCAGGCTACAGAGAGATAGACAGTACACAGGGTGCAGAGACACGGACAGTACTCAGGGTGCAGAGAGACAGACAGTCCTCAGGGTGCAGAGAGACACGGACAGCCCTCAGGGTGCAGAGAGACAGACAGTCTCAGGGTGCAGAGAGACAGACAGTCCTCAGTTCCAGAGAGAGACAGACAGTCCTCAGGGAGCAGAGAGAGACAGACAGTCCTTTGGGTGCAGAGAGACACGGACAGTCCGCAGGGTGCAGTGAGACGGACAGTCCTCAGGGTGCAGAGAGACAGACAGTCCTTGGGGTGCAGAGAGACACAGACAGTCCTCAGGGACCAGACAGACAGACAGTCCTGAGGGTGCAGACAGACAGATAGTACACAGTGTGCAGAGACACGGACAGTGCTCAGGATGCAGAGAGACAGACAGACCTCAGGGTGCAGAGAGACAGATAGTACACAGGGTGCAGAGAGACACGGACAGCCCTCAGGGTGCAGAGAGACAGACAGTCCTCAGGGTGCAGAGAGACAGACAGTCCTCAGGGTCCAGAGAGAGACAGACAGTCCTCAGGGAGCAGAGAGACACAGACAGTCTCCGGGTGCAGAGAGACAGACAGTCCTCAGGGTGCAGAGAGAGAGACAGACCTCAGCGAGCAGAGAGACATACAGTCCTCTGGGTGCAGAGAGACGGAGAGCCCTCAGGGTGTAGACCGACAGACAGTCCTCAGGGTGCTGAGAGACAAGGACAGTCCTCAGGGTTCAGACAGACAGAGACAGGCCTCAGGGTGCAGAGAGACACGGACAGTCCTCAGGGTGCAGAGAGTCAGACAGTCCTCAGGCTGCAGAGGGGCAGACAGAACTCAGGGTGTAGAGATACAGACAGTCTTCAGGGTGCAGAGAGACACGGACAGTCCTCAGGGTGCAGAGAGAGACAGACAGTCCTCAGGGTGCAGAGAGACGGACAGTCCTCAGGGTGCAGAGACAGACAGACCTCAGGGTGCAGAGAGAGACAGACCTCAGGGTGCAGAGAGACAGAGACAGGCCTCAGGGTGCAGTGAGACGGAGAGCCCTCAGGATGTAGGCAGACAGACAGTCCTCAGGGTGCTGAGAGACAAGGACAGCCCTCAGGATGCAGAGAGACAGAGATAGGCCTCAGGATGCAGAGGGACAGAGATAGGCCTCAGAGTGCAGAGAGACAGAGACAGGCCTCAGGGTGCAGTGAGACGGAGAGCCCTCAGGATGTAGGCAGACAGACAGTCCTCAGGGTGCTGAGAGACAAGGACAGCCCTCAGGATGCAGAGAGACAGAGATAGGCCTCAGGATGCAGAGAGACAGAGATAGGCCTCAGGGTGCAGAGAGACACGGACAGTCCTCAGGGTGCAGAAAGACAGACAGTCCTCAGGCCGCAGAGAGATAGACAGAACTCAGGGTGTAGAGATACGGACAGTCTTCATGGTGCAGAGAGACACGGACAGTCCTCAGGGTTCAGAGAGAGACGGACACCTCAGGGTGGAGAGAGACAGACAGTCCTTTGGGTGCAGAGAGACACGGACAGTCCTCAGGGAGCAGAGAGACACAGACAGTCCTTAGGGTGCAAGACACGGACAGTACTCAGGGTGCAGAGAGACAGACAGTCCTCAGTTCCAGAGAGAGACAGACAGTCCTCAGGGAGCAGAGAGAGACGGACACCTCAGGGTGGAGAGAGACAGACAGTCCTTTGGGTGCAGAGAGACACGGACAGTCCGCAGGGTGCAGAGAGACGGACAGTCCTCAGGGTGCAGAGAGAGACAGACAGTCCTCAGGGTGCAGAGAGACAGGCAGTCCTCAGGGTGCAGAGAGAAACGGACAGCCCTCAGGGTGCAGAGAGACAGACAGTCCTGAGGGTGCAGAGAGACAGACAGTATACAGGGTGAAGAAACACGGACAGTACTCAGGCTACAGAGAGATAGACAGTACACAGGGTGCAGAGACACGGACAGTACTCAGGGTGCAGAGAGACAGACAGTCCTCAGGGTGCAGAGAGACACGGACAGCCCTCAGGGTGCAGAGAGACAGACAGTCCTCAGGGTGCAGAGAGACAGACAGTCCTCAGTTCCAGAGAGAGACAGACAGTCCTCAGGGAGCAGAGAGAGACGGACACCTCAGGGTGGAGAGAGACAGACAGTCCTTTGGGTGCAGAGAGACATGGACAGTCCGCAGGGTGCAGAGAGACGGACAGTCCTCAGGGTGCAGAGAGAGACAGACAGTCCTCAGGGTGCAGAGAGACAGACAGTCCTCGGGGTGCAGAGAGAAACGGACAGCCCTCAGGGTGCAGAGAGACAGACAGTCCTGAGGGTGCAGAGAGACAGACAGTATACAGGGTGCAGAAACACGGACAGTACTCAGGCTACAGAGAGATAGACAGTACACAGGGTGCAGAGACACGGACAGCCCTCAGGGTGCAGAGAGACAGACAGTCCTCAGGGTGCAGAGAGACAGACAGTCCTCAGGGTCCAGAGAGAGATAGACAGTCCTCAGGGAGCAGAGAGACACAGACAGTCCTCCGGGTGCAGAGAGACAGACAGTCCTCAGGGTGCAGAGAGAGAGACAGACCTCAGCGTGCAGAGAGACATACAGTCCTCTGGGTGCAGAGAGACGGAGAGCCCTCAGGGTGTAGACCGACAGACAGTCCTCAGGGTGCTGAGAGACACGGACAGTCCTCAGGGTGCAGAGAGTCAGACAGTCCTCAGGCTGCAGAGAGGCAGACAGAACTCAGGGTGTAGAGATACAGACAGTCTTCAGGGTGCAGAGAGACACGGACAGTCCTCAGGGTGCAGAGAGAGACAGACAGTCCTCAGGGTGCAGAGAGTCAGACAGTCCTCAGGGTGCAGAGACAGACAGACCTCAGGGTGCAGAGAGAGACAGACCTCAGGGTGCAGAGAGACAGAGACAGGCCTCAGGGTGCAGTGAGACGGAGAGCCCTCAGGATGTAGGCAGACAGACAGTCCTCAGGGTGCTGAGAGACAAGGACAGCCCTCAGGATGCAGAGAGACAGAGATAGGCCTCAGGGTGCAGAGAGACAGAGACAGGCCTCAGGGTGCAGTGAGACGGAGAGCCCTCAGGATGTAGGCAGACAGACAGTCCTCAGGGTGCTGAGAGACAAGGACAGTCCTCAGGGTGCTGAGAGACAAGGACAGCCCTCAGGATGCAGAGAGACAGAGATAGGCCTCAGGATGCAGAGAGACAGAGATAGGCCTCAGGGTGCAGAGAGACACGGACAGTCCTCAGGGTGCAGAAAGACAGACAGTCCTCAGGCCGCAGAGAGATAGACAGAACTCAGGGTGTAGAGATACGGACAGTCTTCAGGGTGCAGAGAGACACGGACAGTCCTCAGGGTTCAGAGAGAGACGGACACCTCAGGGTGGAGAGAGACAGACAGTCCTTAGGGTGCAGAGACACGGACAGTACTCAGGGTGCAGAGAGACAGACAGTCCTCAGGGTCCAGAGAGAGACAGACAGTCCTCAGGGAGCAGAGAGACACAGACATTCCTCCGGGTGCAGAGAGACAGACAGTCCTCAGGGTGCAGAGAGAGAGACAGACCTCAGGGTGCAGAGAGACGCACAGTCCTCTGGGTGCCGAGAGACGGAGAGCCCTCAGGATGTAGGCAGACAGACAATCCTCAGGGTGCTGAGAGACAAGGACAGCCCTCAGGGTGCAGAGAGACAGAGACTGGCGCAAGGGTGCAGAGAGACACGGACAGTCCGCAGGGTGCAGAGAGACGGACAGTCCTCAGGGTGCAGAGAGACAGACAGTCCTCGGGGTGCAGAGAGACACAGACAGTCCTCAGGGTCCAGAGAGAAAGACAAACCTCAGGGTGCAGAGAGACAGACAGTATACAGGGTGCAGAAACACGGACAGTACTCAGGCTACAGAGAGATAGACAGTACACAGGGTGCAGAGACACGGACAGTACTCAGGGTGCAGAGAGACAGACAGTCCTCAGGGTGCAGAGAGGCACGGACAGCCCTCAGGGTGCAGAGAGACAGACAGTCCTCAGGGTGCAGAGAGACAGACAGTCCTCAGTTCCAGAGAGAGACAGACAGTCCTCAGGGAGCAGAGAGAGACGGACACCTCAGGGTGGAGAGAGACAGACAGTCCTTTGGGTGCAGAGAGACACGGACAGTCCGCAGGGTGCAGAGAGACGGACAGTCCTCAGGGTGCAGAGAGAGACAGACAGTCCTCAGGGTGCAGAGAGACAGACAGTCCTCAGGGTGCAGAGAGAAACGGACAGCCCTCAGGGTGCAGAGAGACAGACAGTCCTGAGGGTGCAGAGAGACAGACAGTATACAGGGTGCAGAAACACGGACAGTACTCAGGCTACAGAGAGATAGACAGTACACAGGGTGCAGAGACACGGACAGTACTCAGGGTGCAGAGAGACAGACAGTCCTCAGGGTGCAGAGAGACACGGACAGCCCTCAGGGTGCAGAGAGACAGACAGTCCTCAGGGTGCAGAGAGACAGACAGTCCTCAGTTCCAGAGAGAAACAGACAGTCCTCAGGGAGCAGAGAGAGACGGACACCTCAAGGTGCAGAGAGACAGACAGTCCTTTGGGTGCAGAGAGACACGGACAGTCCGCAGGGTGCAGAGAGACGGACAGTCCTCAGGGTGCAGAGAGAGACAGACAGTCCTCAGGGTGCAGAGAGACAGACAGTCCTTGGGGTGCAGAGAGACACAGACAGTCCTCAGGGACGAGACAGACAGACAGTCCTGAGGGTGCAGAGAGACAGATAGTACACAGTGTGCAGAGACACGGACAGTGCTCAGGATGCAGAGAGACAGACAGACCTCAGGGTGCAGAGAGACAGATAGTACACAGGGTGCAGAGAGACACGGACAGCCCTCAGGGTGCAGAGAGACAGACAGTCCTCAGGGTGCAGAGAGACAGACAGTCCTCAGGGTCCAGAGAGAGACAGACAGTCCTCAGGGAGTAGAGAGACGCAGACAGTCCTCCGGGTGCAGAGAGACAGACAGTCCTCAGGGTGCAGAGAGAGAGACAGACCTCAGCATGCAGAGAGACATACAGTCCTCTGGGTGCAGAGAGACGGAGAGCCCTCAGGGTGTTGACCGACAGACAGGCCTCAGGGTGCAGAGAGACACGGACAGTCCTCAGGGTGCAGAGAGTCAGACAGTCCTCAGGCTGCAGAGAGGCAGACAGAACTCAGGGTGTAGAGATACAGACAGTCTTCAGGGTGCAGAGAGACACGGACAGTCCTCATGGTGCAGAGAGAGACAGACAGTCCTCAGGGTGCAGAGAGACGGACAGTCCTCAGGGTGCAGAGACAGACAGACCTCAGGGTGCAGAGAGAGACAGACCTCAGGGTGCAGAGAGACAGAGACAGGCCTCAGGGTGCAGTGAGACGGAGAGCCCTCAGGATGTAGGCAGACAGACAGTCCTCAGGGTGCTGAGAGACACAGACAGTCCTCCGGGTGCAGAGAGACAGACAGTCCTCAGGGTGCAGAGAGAGAGACAGACCTCAGCGTGCAGAGAGACATACAGTCCTCCGGGTGCAGAGAGACGGAGAGCATTCAGGGTGTAGACCGACAGACAGTCCTCAGGGTGCTGAGAGACAAGGACAGTCCTCAGGGTGCAGACAGACAGAGACAGGTCTCAGGGTGCAGAGAGACACGGACAGTCCTCAGGGTGCAGAGAGTCAGACAGTCCTCAGGCTGCAGAGAGGCAGACAGAACTCAGGGTGTAGAGATACAGACAGTCTTCAGGTGCAGAGAGACACGGACAGTCCTCAGGGTGCAGAGAGAGACAGACAGTCCTCAGGGTGCAGAGAGACGGACAGTCCTCAGGGTGCAGAGACAGACAGACCTCAGGGTGCAGAGAGAGACAGACCTCAGGGTGCAGAGAGACAGAGACAGGCCTCAGGGTGCAGTGAGATGGAGAGCCCTCAGGATGTAGGCAGACAGACAGTCCTCAGGGTGCTGAGAGACAAGGACAGTCCTCAGGGTGCTGAGAGACAAGGACAGCCCTCAGGATGCAGAGAGACAGAGATAGGCCTCAGGATGCAGAGAGACAGAGATAGGCCTCAGGGTGCAGAGAGACACGGACAGTCCTCAGGGTGCAGAAAGACAGACAGTCCTCAGGCCGCAGAGAGATAGACAGAACTCAGGGTGTAGAGATACGGCCAGTCTTCAGGGTGCAGAGAGACACGGACAGTCCTCAGGGTTCAGAGAGAGACGGACACCTCAGGGTGGAGAGAGACAGACAGTCCTTTGGGTGCAGAGAGACACGGACAGTCCTCAGGGAGCAGAGAGACACAGACAGTCCTTAGGGTGCAGAGACACGGACAGTACTCAGGGTGCAGAGAGACAGACAGACCTCAGGGTGCAGAGAGACAGATAGTACACAGGGTGCAGAGAGACACGGACAGCCCTCAGGGTGCAGAGAGACAGACAGTCCTCAGGGTGCAGAGAGACAGACAGTCCTCAGGGTCCAGAGAGAGACAGACAGTCCTCAGGGAGCAGAGAGACGCAGACATTCCTCCGGGTGCAGAGACACAGACAGTCCTCAGGGTGCAGAGAGACAGACAGTCCTCGGGGTGCAGAGAGACACAGACAGTCCTCAGGGTCCAGAGAGAAAGACAAACCTCAGGGTGCAGAAACACCGACAGTCCTCAGGGTGCAGAGAGACAGACAGTCCTCAGGGTGCAGAGAGAAACGGACAGCCCTCAGGGTGCAGAGAGACAGACAGTCCTGAGGGTGCAGAGAGATAGACAGTACACAGGGTGCAAGACACGGACAGTACTCAGGGTGCAGAGAGACAGACAGTCCTCAGTTCCAGAGAGAGACAGACAGTCCTCAGGGAGCAGAGAGAGACGCACACCTCAGGGTGGAGAGAGACAGACAGTCCTTTGGGTGCAGAGAGACACGGACAGTCCGCAGGGTGCAGAGAGACGGACAGTCCTCAGGGTGCAGAGAGAGACAGACAGTCCTCAGGGTGCAGAGAGACAGACAGTCCTCAGGGTGCAGAGAGAAACGGACAGCCCTCAGGGTGCAGAGAGACAGACAGTCCTGAGGGTGCAGAGAGACAGACAGTATACAGGGTGCAGAAACACGGACAGTACTCAGGCTACAGAGAGATAGACAGTACACAGGGTGCAGAGACACGGACAGTACTCAGGGTGCAGAGAGACAGACAGTCCTCAGGGTGCAGAGAGACACGGACAGCCCTCAGGGTGCAGAGAGACAGACAGTCCTCAGGGTGCAGAGAGACAGACAGTCCTCAGTTCCAGAGAGAGACAGACAGTCCTCAGGGAGCAGAGAGAGACGGACACCTCAGGGTGGAGAGAGACAGACAGTCCTTTGGGTGCAGAGAGACACGGACAGTCCGCAGGGTGCAGAGAGACGGACAGTCCTCAGGGTGCAGAGAGAGACAGACAGTCCTCAGGGTGCAGAGAGACAGACAGTCCTTGGGGTGCAGAGAGACACAGACAGTCCTCAGGGACCAGACAGACAGACAGTCCTGAGGGTGCAGAGAGACAGATAGTACACAGTGTGCAGAGACACGGACAGTGCTCAGGATGCAGAGAGACAGACAGACCTCAGGGTGCAGAGAGACAGATAGTACACAGGGTGCAGAGAGACACGGACAGCCCTCAGGGTGCAGAGAGACAGACAGTCCTCAGGGTGCAGAGAGACAGACAGTCCTCAGGGTCCAGAGAGAGACAGACAGTCCTCAGGGAGCAGAGAGACGCAGACAGTCCTCCGGGTGCAGAGCGACAGACAGTCCTCAGGGTGCAGAGAGAGAGACAGACCTCAGCATGCAGAGAGACATACAGTCCTCTGGGTGCAGAGAGACGGAGAGCCCTCAGGGTGTTGACCGACAGACAGGCCTCAGGGTGCAGAGAGACACGGACAGTCCTCAGGGTGCAGAGAGTCAGACAGTCCTCAGGCTGCAGAGAGGCAGACAGAACTCAGGGTGCAGAGACAGACAGACCTCAGGGTGCAGAGAGAGACAGACCTCAGGGTGCAGAGAGACAGAGACAGGCCTCAGGGTGCAGTGAGACGGAGAGCCCTCAGGATGTAGGCAGACAGACAGTCCTCAGGGTGCTGAGAGACAGACAGTCCTCAGGGTGCAGAGAGACGGACAGTCCTCAGGGTGCAGAGACAGACAGACCTCAGGGTGCAGAGAGAGACAGACCTCAGGGTGCAGAGAGACAGAGACAGGCCTCAGGGTGCAGTGAGACAGAGAGCCCTCAGGATGTAGGCAGACAGACAGTCCTCAGGGTGCTGAGAGACAAGGACAGCCCTCAGGATGCAGAGAGACAGAGATAGGCCTCAGGATGCAGAGAGACAGAGATAGGCCTCAGGGTGCAGAGAGACACGGACAGTCCTCAGGGTGCAGAAAGACAGACAGTCCTCAGGCCGCAGAGAGATAGACAGAACTCAGGGTGTAGAGATACGGACAGTCTTCAGGGTGCAGAGAGACACGGACAGTCCTCAGGGTTCAGAGACAGACGGACACCTCAGGGTGGAGAGAGACAGACAGTCCTTTGGGTGCAGAGAGACACGGACAGTCCTCAGGGAGCAGAGAGACACAGACAGTCCGTAGGGTGCAGAGACACGGACAGTACTCAGGGTGCAGAGAGACAGACAGTTCTCATGGTGCAGACAGACAGACAGTCCTCATGGTGAAGAGAGACACAGACAGTCCTCAGGGTGGAGAGAGACAGACAATCCTCAGGCTGAAGAGAGACAGACAGTCCTCAGGGTGCAGAGAGACAGACATACATCAGGGTGCTGAGAGACAGACAGTCCTCAGGGATCAGAGAGACACAGGCAGTCCTCAGGTTGCAGTGTCACGGACAGTACTCAGGGTGCAGAGAGACAAGGACAGCCCTCAGGGTGCAGAGAGACAGAGACTGGCGCAAGGGTGCAGAGAGACACGGACAGTCCGCAGGGTGCAGAGAGACGGACAGTTCTCAGGGTGCAGAGAGAGAAAGACAGTCCTCAGGGTGCAGAGAGACAGACAGTCCTCGGGGTGCAGAGAGACACAGACAGTCCTCAGGGTCCAGAGAGAAAGACAAACCTCAGGGTGCAGAAACACCGACAGTCCTCAGGGTGCAGAGAGACAGACAGTATACAGGGTGCAGAAACACGGACAGTACTCAGGCTACAGAGAGATAGACAGTACACAGGGTGCAGAGACACGGACAGTACTCAGGGTGCAGAGAGACAGACAGTCCTCAGGGTGCAGAGAGAAACGGACAGCCCTCAGGGTGCAGAGAGACAGACAGTCCTGAGGGTGCAGAGAGACAGACAGTATACAGGGTGCAGAAACACGGACAGTACTCAGGCTACAGAGAGATAGACAGTACACAGGGTGCAGAGACACGGACAGTACTCAGGGTGCAGAGAGACAGACAGTCCTCAGGGTGCAGAGAGACACGGACAGCCCTCAGGGTGCAGAGAGACAGACAGTCCTCAGGGTGCAGAGAGACAGACAGTCCTCAGTTCCAGAGAGAGACAGACAGTCCTCAGGGAGCAGAGAGAGACGGACACCTCAGGGTGGAGAGAGACAGACAGTCCTTTGGGTGCAGAGAGACACGGACAGTCCGCAGGGTGCAGAGAGACGGACAGTCCTCAGGGTGCAGAGAGAGACAGACAGTCCTCAGGGTGCAGAGAGACAGACAGTCCTTGGGGTGCAGAGAGACACAGACAGTCCTCAGGGACCAGACAGACAGACAGTCCTGAGGGTGCAGAGAGACAGATAGTACACAGTGTGCAGAGACACGGACAGTGCTCAGGATGCAGAGAGACAGACAGACCTCAGGGTGCAGAGAGACAGATAGTACACAGGGTGCAGAGAGACACGGACAGCCCTCAGGGTGCAGAGAGACAGACAGTCCTCAGGGTGCAGAGAGACAGACAGTCCTCAGGGTCCAGGGAGAGACAGACAGTCCTCAGGGAGCAGAGAGACACAGACAGTCCTCCGGGTGCAGAGAGACAGACAGTCCTCAGGGTGCAGAGAGAGAGACAGACCTCAGCGTGCAGAGAGACATACAGTCCTCTGGGTGCAGAGAGACGGAGAGCCCTCAGGGTGTAGACCGACAGACAGTCCTCAGGGTGCTGAGAGACAAGGACAGTCCTCAGGGTGCAGACAGACAGAGACAGGCCTCAGGGTGCAGAGAGACACGGACAGTCCTCAGGGTGCAGAGAGTCAGACAGTCCTCAGGCTGCAGAGAGGCAGACAGAACTCAGGGTGTAGAGATACAGACAGTCTTCAGGGTGCAGAGAGACACGGACAGTCCTCAGGGTGCAGAGAGAGACAGACAGTCCTCAGGGTGCAGAGAGACGGACAGTCCTCAGGGTGCAGAGACAGACAGACCTCAGGGTGCAGAGAGAGACAGACCTCAGGGTGCAGAGAGACAGAGACAGGCCTCAGGGTGCAGTGAGACGGAGAGCCCTCAGGATGTAGGCAGACAGACAGTCCTCAGGGTGCTGAGAGACAAGGACAGCCCTCAGGATGCAGAGAGACAGAGATAGGCCTCAGGATGCAGAGAGACAGAGATAGGCCTCAGGGTGCAGAGAGACAGAGACAGGCCTCAGGGTGCAGTGAGACGGAGAGCCCTCAGGATGTAGGCAGACAGACAGTCCTCAGGGTGCTGAGAGACAAGGACAGTCCTCAGGGTGCTGAGAGACAAGGACAGCCCTCAGGATGCAGAGAGACAGAGATAGGCCTCAGGGTGCAGAGAGACACGGACAGTCCTCAGGGTGCAGAAAGACAGACAGTCCTCAGGCCGCAGAGAGATAGACAGAACTCAGGGTGTAGAGATACGGACAGTCTTCAGGGTGCAGAGAGACACGGACAGTCCTCAGGGTTCAGAGAGAGACGGACACCTCAGGGTGGAGAGAGACAGACAATCCTTTGGGTGCAGAGAGACACGGACAGTCCTCAGGGAGCAGAGAGACACAGACAGTCCTTAGGGTGCAGAGACACGGACAGTACTCAGGGTGCAGAGAGACAGACAGTCCTCAGGGTCCAGAGAGAGACAGACAGTCCTCAGGGAGCAGAGAGACACAGACATTCCTCCGGGTGCAGAGAGACAGACAGTCCTCAGGTTGCAGAGAGAGAGACAGACCTCAGCGTGCAGAGAGACGCACAGTCCTCTGGGTGCCGAGAGACGGAGAGCCCTCAGGATGTAGGCAGACAGACAATCCTCAGGGTGCTGAGAGACAAGGACAGCCCTCAGGGTGCAGAGAGACAGAGACTGGCGCAAGGGTGCAGAGAGACACGGACAGTCCGCAGGGTGCAGAGAGACGGACAGTTCTCAGGGTGCAGAGAGACAGACAGTCCTCAGGGTGCAGAGAGAAACGGACAGCCCTCAGGGTGCAGAGAGACAGACAGTCCTGAGGGTGCAGAGAGACAGACAGTATACAGGGTGCAGAAACACGGACAGTACTCAGGCTACAGAGAGATAGACAGTACACAGGGTGCAGAGACACGGACAGTACTCAGGGTGCAGAGAGACAGACAGACCTCAGGGTGCAGAGAGACAGATAGTACACAGGGTGCAGAGACACGGACAGTGCTCAGGATGCAGAGAGACAGACAGACCTCAGGGTGCAGAGAGACAGATAGTACACAGGGTGCAGAGAGACACGGACAGCCCTCAGGGTGCAGAGAGACAGACAGTCCTCAGGGTGCAGAGAGACAGACAGTCCTCAGGGTCCAGAGAGAGACAGACAGTCCTCAGGGAGCAAAGAGACACAGACAGTCCTCCGGGTGCAGAGAGACAGACAGTCCTCAGGGTGCAGAGAGAGAGACAGACCTCAGCGTGCAGAGAGACATACAGTCCTCTGGGTGCAGAGAGACGGAGAGCCCTCAGGGTGTAGACCGACAGACAGTCCTCAGGGTGCTGAGAGACCAGGACAGTCCTCAGGGTGCAGAGAGACAGAGACAGGCCTCAGGGTGCTGAAAGACACGGACAGTCCTCAGGGTTCAGAGAGAGACGGACACCTCAGGCTGGAGAGAGACAGACAGTCCTTAGGGTGCAGAGAGACACGGACAGTGCGCAGGGTGCAGACAGACGGACAGTCCTCAGGGTGCAGAGAGAGACAGACAGTCCTCAGGGTGCAGAGAGACAGACAATCCTCAGGGTGAAGAGACACAGACAGTCCTCAGGGTGGAGAGAGACAGACAATCCTCAGACTGCAGAGAGACAAACAGTCCTCAGGGTGCAGAACAACGGACAGTACTCAGGGTGCAGAGAGACAGACAGTCCTCAGGGAGCAGAGAGACAACGACAGCCCTCCGAGTGCAGAGAGACAGACAGTCCTCAGAGTGCAGAGAGAGAGACAGACCTCAGGGTGCAGAGAGATGCACAGTCCTCTGGGTGCCGAGAGACGGAGAGCCCTCAGGATGTAGGCAGACAGACAGTCCTCAGGGTGCTGAGAGACAAGGACAGTCCTCAGGGTGCTGAGAGACAAGGACAGCCCTCCGGGTGCAGAGAGACAGAGACAGGCCTCAGGGTGCAGAGAGACACGGACAGTCCTCAGGGTGCAGAACGACAGACAGTCCTCAGGCTGCAGAGAGACAGACAGTCCTTTGGGTGCAGAGAGACACGGACAGTCCGCAGGGTGCAGAGAGACGGACAGTCCTCAGGGTGCAGAGAGAGACAGACAGTCCTCAGGGAGCAGAGAGACAGACAGTCCTGAGGGTCCAGAGAGAGACAGACAGTCCTCAGGGAGCAGAGAGACACACACAGCCCTCCGGGTGCAGAGAGACATACAGTCCTCTGGGTGCAGAGAGACGGAGAGCCCTCAGGGTGTTGACCGACAGACAGGCCTCAGGGTGCAGAGAGGCAGACAGAACTCAGGGTGTAGAGATACAGACAGTCTTCAGGGTGCAGAGAGACACGGACAGTCCTCATGGTGCAGAGAGAGACAGACAGTCCTCAGGGTGCAGAGAGACGGACAGTCCTCAGGGTGCAGAGACAGACAGACCTCAGGGTGCAGAGAGAGACAGACCTCAGGGTGCAGAGAGACAGAGACAGGCCTCAGGGTGCAGTGAGACGGAGAGCCCTCAGGATGTAGGCAGACAGACAGTCCTCAGGGTGCTGAGAGACACAGACAGTCCTCCGGGTGCAGAGAGACAGACAGTCCTCAGGGTGCAGAGAGAGAGACAGACCTCAGCGTGCAGAGAGACATACAGTCCTCTGGGTGCAGAGAGACGGAGAGCCCTCAGGGTGTAGACCGACAGACAGTCCTCAGGGTGCTGAGAGACAAGGACAGTCCTCAGGGTGCAGACAGACAGAGACAGGTCTCAGGGTGCAGAGAGACACGGACAGTCCTCAGGGTGCAGAGAGTCAGACAGTCCTCAGGCTGCAGAGAGGCAGACAGAACTCAGGGTGTAGAGATACAGACAGTCTTCAGGTGCAGAGAGACACGGACAGTCCTCAGGGTGCAGAGAGAGACAGACAGTCCTCAGGGTGCAGAGAGACGGACAGTCCTCAGGGTGCAGAGACAGACAGACCTCAGGGTGCAGAGAGAGACAGACCTCAGGGTGCAGAGAGACAGAGACAGGCCTCAGGGTGCAGTGAGACGGAGAGCCCTCAGGATGTAGGCAGACAGACAGTCCTCAGGGTGCTGAGAGACAAGGACAGCCCTCAGGATGCAGAGAGACAGAGATAGGCCTCAGGATGCAGAGAGACAGAGATAGGCCTCAGGGTGCAGAGAGACACGGACAGTCCTCAGGGTGCAGAAAGACAGACAGTCCTCAGGCCGCAGAGAGATAGACAGAACTCAGGGTGTAGAGATACGGACAGTCTTCAGGGTGCAGAGAGACACGGACAGTCCTCAGGGTTCAGAGAGAGACGGACACCTCAGGGTGGAGAGAGACAGACAGTCCTTTGGGTGCAGAGAGACACGGACAGTCCTCAGGGAGCAGAGAGACACAGACAGTCCTTAGGGTGCAGAGACACGGACAGTACTCAGGGTGCAGAGAGACAGACAGTTCTCATGGTGCAGACAGACAGACAGTCCTCATGGTGAAGAGAGACACAGACAGTCCTCAGGGTGGAGAGAGACAGACAATCCTCAGGCTGAAGAGAGACAGACAGTCCTCAGGGTGCAGAGAGACAGACATACATCAGGGTGCTGAGAGACAGACAGTCCTCAGGGATCAGAGAGACACAGGCAGTCCTCAGGTTGCAGTGTCACGGACAGTACTCAGGGTGCAGAGAGACAAGGACAGCCCTCAGGGTGCAGAGAGACAGAGACTGGCGCAAGGGTGCAGAGAGACACGGACAGTCCGCAGGGTGCAGAGAGACGGACAGTTCTCAGGGTGCAGAGAGAGAAAGACAGTCCTCAGGGTGCAGAGAGACAGACAGTCCTCGGGGTGCAGAGAGACACAGACAGTCCTCAGGGTGCAGAGAGAAACGGACAGCCCTCAGGGTGCAGAGAGACAGACAGTCCTGAGGGTGCAGAGAGACAGACAGTATACAGGGTGCAGAAACACGGACAGTACTCAGGCTACAGAGAGATAGACAGTACACAGGGTGCAGAGACACGGACAGTACTCAGGGTGCAGAGAGACAGACAGTCCTCAGGGTGCAGAGAGACACGGACAGCCCTCAGGGTGCAGAGAGACAGACAGTCCTCAGGGTGCAGAGAGACAGACAGTCCTCAGTTCCAGAGAGAGACAGACAGTCCTCAGGGAGCAGAGAGAGACGGACACCTCAGGGTGGAGAGAGACAGACAGTCCTTTGGGTGCAGAGAGACACGGACAGTCCGCAGGGTGCAGAGAGACGGACAGTCCTCAGGGTGCAGAGAGAGACAGACAGTCCTCAGGGTGCAGAGAGACAGACAGTCCTTGGGGTGCAGAGAGACACAGACAGTCCTCAGGGACCAGACAGACAGACAGTCCTGAGGGTGCAGAGAGACAGATAGTACACAGTGTGCAGAGACACGGACAGTGCTCAGGATGCAGAGAGACAGACAGACCTCAGGGTGCAGAGAGACAGATAGTACACAGGGTGCAGAGAGACACGGACAGCCCTCAGGGTGCAGAGAGACAGACAGTCCTCAGGGTGCAGAGAGACAGACAGTCCTCAGGGTCCAGGGAGAGACAGACAGTCCTCAGGGAGCAGAGAGACACAGACAGTCCTCCGGGTGCAGAGAGACAGACAGTCCTCAGGGTGCAGAGAGAGAGACAGACCTCAGCGTGCAGAGAGACATACAGTCCTCTGGGTGCAGAGAGACGGAGAGCCCTCAGGGTGTAGACCGACAGACAGTCCTCAGGGTGCTGAGAGACAAGGACATTCCTCAGGGTGCAGACAGACAGACCTCAGGGTGCAGAGAGAGACAGACCTCAGGGTGCAGAGAGACAGAGACAGGCCTCAGGGTGCAGAGAGACAGACAGTCCTGAGGGTGCAGAGAGACAGACAGTATACAGGGTGCAGAAACACGGACAGTACTCAGGCTACAGAGAGATAGACAGTACACAGGGTGCAGAGACACGGACAGTCCTCAGGGTGCAGAGAGACAGACAGTCCTCAGGGTCCAGAGAGAGACAGACAGTCCTCAGGGAGCAGAGAGACACAGACAGTCCTCCGGGTGCAGAGAGACAGACAGTCCTCAGGGTGCAGAGAGAGAGACAGACCTCAGCGTGCAGAGAGACATACAGTCCTCTGGGTGCAGAGAGACGGAGAGCCCTCAGGGTGCAGACCGACAGACAGTCCTCAGGGTGCTGAGAGACCAGGACAGTCCTCAGGGTGCAGAGAGACAGAGACAGGCCTCAGGGTGCTGAAAGACACGGACAGTCCTCAGGGTTCAGAGAGAGACGGACACCTCAGGCTGGAGAGAGACAGACAGTCCTTAGGGTGCAGAGAGACACGGACAGTGCGCAGGGTGCAGACAGACGGACAGTCCTCAGGGTGCAGAGAGAGACAGACAGTCCTCAGGGTGCAGAGAGACAGACAATCCTCAGGGTGAAGAGACACAGACAGTCCTCAGGGTGGAGAGAGACAGACAATCCTCAGACTGCAGAGAGACAAACAGTCCTCAAGGTGCAGAACAACGGACAGTACTCAGGGTGCAGAGAGACAGACAGTCCTCAAGGTCCAGAGAGAGACAGACAGTCCTCAGGGAGCAGAGAGACAACGACAGCCCTCCGAGTGCAGAGAGACAGACAGTCCTCAGAGTGCAGAGAGAGAGACAGACCTCAGGGTGCAGAGAGATGCACAGTCCTCTGGGTGCCGAGAGACGGAGAGCCCTCAGGATGTAGGCAGACAGACAGTCCTCAGGGTGCTGAGAGACAAGGACAGTCCTCAGGGTGCTGAGAGACAAGGACAGCCCTCCGGGTGCAGAGAGACAGAGACAGGCCTCAGGGTGCAGAGAGACACGGACAGTCCTCAGGGTGCAGAAAGACAGACAGTCCTCAGGCTGCAGAGAGACAGACAGTCCTTTGGGTGCAGAGAGACACGGACAGTCCGCAGGGTGCAGAGAGACGGACAGTCCTCAGGGTGCAGAGAGAGACAGACAGTCCTCAGGGAGCAGAGAGACAGACAGTCCTGAGGGTCCAGAGAGAGACAGACAGTCCTCAGGGAGCAGAGAGACACAGACAGCCCTCCGGGTGCAGAGAGACAGACAGTCCTCAGGGTGCAGAGAGTGAGACACACCTCAGCGTGCAGAGAGACATACAGTCCTCTGGGTGCAGAGAGACGGGGAGCCCTCAGGGTGTAGACCGACAGACAGTCCTCAGGGTGCTGAGAGACAAGGACAGTCCTCAGGGTGCAGAGAGACAGAGACAGGCCTCAGGGTGCAGAAAGACACGGACAGTCCTCAGGGTTCAGAGAGAGACGGACACCTCAGGCTGGAGAGAGACAGACAATCCTCAGGGTGAAGAGACACAGACAGTCCTCAGGGTGCAGAGACACGGACAGTACTCAGGGTGCAGAGAGACAGACAGTCCTCAGGGTCCAGAGAGAGACAGACAGTCCTCAGGGAGCAGAGAGACACAGACAGCCCTCCGAGTGCAGAGAGACAGACAGTCCTCAGAGTGCAGAGAGAGAGACAGACCTCAGGGTGCAGAGAGACGCACAGTCCTCTGGGTGCCGAGAGACGGAGAGCCCTCAGGATGTAGGCAGACAGACAGTCCTCAGGGTGCTGAGAGACAAGGACAGTCCTCAGGGTGCTGAGAGACAAGGACAGCCCTCCGGGTGCAGAGAGACAGAGACAGGCCTCAGGGTGCAGAGAGACACGGACAGTCCTCAGGGTTCAGAGAGAGACGGACACCTCAGGGTGGAGAGAGACAGACAGTCCTTTGGGTGCAGAGAGACGGACAGTCCTCAGGGTGCAGAGAGAGACAGACAGTCCTCAGGGAGCAGAGAGACAGACAGTCCTTTGGGTGCAGAGAGACACAGACAGTCCTCAGGGTCCAGACAGACAGACAGTCCTGAGGGTGCAGAGAGACAGATAGTACACAGGGTGCAGAGAGACACGGACAGCCCTCAGGGTGCAGAGAAACAGACAGTCCTCAGGGTGCAGAGAGACAGACAGTCCTCAGGGAGCCGAGAGAGGCAGACAGTCCCCAGGGTGCATAGAGAGAGACAGGCCTCAGGGTGCAGAGAGACAGACAGTCCCCAGGGTGCAGAGAGACAGACAGGCCTCAGGGTGCAGAGAGACAGACAGTCGTCAGGGAGCAGAGAAACACAAACATTCCTCCGGGTACAGAGAGAAAGAAAGTCCTCAGGGTGCAGAGAGAGAGACAGACCTCAGGGTGCAGAGAGAGACAGACAGTGCTCAGGGTCCAGAGAGAGACAGACGGTCCTCAGGGTGCAGAGAGACAGACAGTTCTCATGGTGCAGACAGACAGACAGTCCTCATGGTGAAGAGAGACACAGACAGTCCTCAGGGTGGAGAGAGACAGACAATCCTCAGGCTGAAGAGAGACAGACAGTCCTCAGGGTGCAGAGAGACAGACATACATCAGGGTGCTGAGAGACAGACAGTCCTCAGGGATCAGAGAGACACAGGCAGTCCTCAGGTTGCAGTGTCACGGACAGTACTCAGGGTGCAGAGAGACAGACAGTCCTTAGGGTCCAGAGAGAGACAGATAGTCCCCAGGGTGCAGAGAGACACAGACAGTACTCAGGGTGCAGAGAGAGACATACAATCCTCAGGAACCAGAAAGAGACAGACAGTCCTCAGGGTGCAGAGAGACAGACAATCCTCAGGTTGAAGAGACACAGACAGTCCTCAGGGTGGAGAGAGACAGACAATCCTCAGACTGCAGAGAGACAAACAGTCCTTAGTGTGCAGAGACACGGACAGTACTCAGGGTGCAGAGAGACAGACAGTCCTCAGGGTCCAGAGAGAGACAGACAGTCCTCAGGGAGCAGAGAGACACAGACAGCCCTCCGAGTGCAGAGAGACAGACAGTCCTCAGAGTGCAGAGAGAGAGACAGACCTCAGGGTGCAGAGAGACGCACAGTCCTCTTGGTGCCGAGAGACGGAGAGCCCTCAGGATGTAGGCAGACAGACAGTCCTCAGGGTGCTGAGAGACAAGGACAGTCCTCAGGGTGCTGAGAGACAAGGGCAGCCCTCCGGGTGCAGAGAGACAGAGACAGGCCTCAGGGTGCAGAGAGACACGGACAGTCCTCAGGGTTCAGAGAGAGACGGACACCTCAGGGTGGAGAGAGACATACAGTCCTTTGGGTGCAGAGAGACACGGACAGTCCACAGGGTGCAGAGAGACGGACAGTCCTCAGGGTGCAGAGAGAGACAGGCAGTCCTCAGGGAGCAGAGAGACAGACAGTCCTTTGGGTGCAGAGAGACACAGACAGTCCTCAGGGTCCAGACAGACAGACAGTCCTGAGGTTGCAGAGAGACAGATAGTACACAGGGTGTAGAGATACGGACAGTGCTCAGGGTGCAGAGAAACAGACAGTCCTCAGGGTGCAGAGAGACAGACAGTCCTCAGGGAGCAGAGAGAGGCAGACAGTCCCCAGGGTGCATCGACAGAGACAGGCCTCAGGGTGCAGAGAGACAGACAGTCCCCAGGGTGCGGAGAGACAGACAGACCTCAGAGTGCAGAGAGACAGACAGTCGTCAGGGAGCAGAGAAACACAGACATTCCTCCGGGTGCAGAGAGAAAGAAAGTCCTCAGGGTGCAGAGAGAGAGACAGACCTCAGGGTGCAGACAGAGAGACAGACCTCAGGGTGCAGAGAGACGCACAGTCCTCTCAGTGCCGAGAGACGGAGAGCCCTCAGGATGTAGGCAGACAGACAGTCCTCAGGGTGCAGAGAGACAGACAGTCCTCAGGGTGCAGAGAGAAACGGACAGCCCTCAGGGTGCAGAGAGACAGACAGTCCTGAGGGTGCAGAGAGACAGACAGTATACAGGGTGCAGAAACACGGACAGTACTCAGGCTACAGAGAGAGACAGTACACAGGGTGCAGAGACACGGACAGTACTCAGGGTGCAGAGAGACAGACAGTCCTCAGGGTATAGAGAGACACGGACAGCCCTCAGGGTGCAGAGAGACAGACAGTCCTCAGGGTGCAGAGAGACAGTCAGTCCTCAGTTCCAGAGAGAGACAGACAGTCCTCAGGGAGCAGAGAGAGACGGACACCTCAGGGTGGAGAGAGACAGACAGTCCTTTGGGTGCAGAGAGACACGGACAGTCCGCAGGGTGCAGAGAGACGGACAGTCCTCAGGGTGCAAAGAGAGACAGACAGTCCTCAGGGTGCAGAGAGACAGACAGTCCATGGGGTGCAGAGGGACACAGACAGTCCTCAGGGGACCAGACAGACAGACAGTCCTGAGGGTGCAGAGAGACAGTTAGTACACAGTGTGCAGAGACACGGACAGTGCTCAGGATGCAGAGAGACAGACAGACTTCAGGGTGCAGAGAGACAGATAGTACACAGGGTGCAGAGAGACACGGACAGCCCTCAGCGTGCAGAGAGACAGACAGTCCTCAGGGTCCAGAGAGAGACAGACAGTCCTCAGGGAGCAGAAAGACAGACAGTCCTCAGGCTGCAGAGAGACAGACAGTCCTTTGGGTGCAGAGAGACACGGACAGTCCGCAGGGTGCAAGAGACGGACAGTCCTCAGGGTGCAGAGAGAGACAGACAGTCCTCAGGGAGCAGAGAGACAGACAGTCCTGAGGGTCCAGAGAGAGACAGACAGTCCTCAGGGAGCAGAGAGACACAGACAGCCCTCCGGGTGCAGAGAGACAGACAGTCCTCAGGGTGCAGAGAGTGAGACACACCTCAGCGTGCAGAGAGACATACAGTCCTCTGGGTGCAGAGAGACGGGGAGCCCTCAGGGTGTAGACCGACAGACAGTCCTCAGGGTGCTGAGAGACAAGGACAGTTCCCTCAGGGTGCAGAGAGACAGAGACAGGCCTCAGGGTGCAGAAAGACACGGACAGTCCTCAGGGTTCAGAGAGAGACGGACACCTCAGGCTGGAGAGAGACAGACAATCCTCAGGGTGAAGAGACACAGACAGTCCTCAGGGTGCAGAGACACGGACAGTACTCAGGGTGCAGAGAGACAGACAGTCCTCAGGGTCCAGAGAGAGACAGACAGTCCTCAGGGAGCAGAGAGACACAGACAGCCCTCCGAGTGCAGAGAGACAGACAGTCCTCAGAGTGCAGAGAGAGAGACAGACCTCAGGGTGCAGAGAGACGCACAGTCCTCTGGGTGCCGAGAGACGGAGAGCCCTCAGGATGTAGGCAGACAGACAGTCCTCAGGGTGCTGAGAGACAAGGACAGTCCTCAGGGTGCTGAGAGACAAGGACAGCCCTCCGGGTGCAGAGAGACAGAGACAGGCCTCAGGGTGCAGAGAGACACGGACAGTCCTCAGGGTTCAGAGAGAGACGGACACCTCAGGGTGGAGAGAGACAGACAGTCCTTTGGGTGCAGAGAGACGGACAGTCCTCAGGGTGCAGAGAGAGACAGACAGTCCTCAGGGAGCAGAGAGACAGACAGTCCTTTGGGTGCAGAGAGACACAGACAGTCCTCAGGGTCCAGACAGACAGACAGTCCTGAGGGTGCAGAGAGACAGATAGTACACAGGGTGCAGAGAGACACGGACAGCCCTCAGGGTGCAGAGAAACAGACAGTCCTCAGGGTGCAGAGAGACAGACAGTCCTCAGGGAGCCGAGAGAGGCAGACAGTCCCCAGGGTGCATAGAGAGAGACAGGCCTCAGGGTGCAGAGAGACAGACAGTCCCCAGGGTGCAGAGAGACAGACAGGCCTCAGGGTGCAGAGAGACAGACAGTCGTCAGGGAGCAGAGAAACACAAACATTCCTCCGGGTACAGAGAGAAAGAAAGTCCTCAGGGTGCAGAGAGAGAGACAGACCTCAGGGTGCAGAGAGAGACAGACAGTGCTCAGGGTCCAGAGAGAGACAGACGGTCCTCAGGGTGCAGAGAGACAGACAGTTCTCATGGTGCAGACAGACAGACAGTCCTCATGGTGAAGAGAGACACAGACAGTCCTCAGGGTGGAGAGAGACAGACAATCCTCAGGCTGAAGAGAGACAGACAGTCCTCAGGGTGCAGAGAGACAGACATACATCAGGGTGCTGAGAGACAGACAGTCCTCAGGGATCAGAGAGACACAGGCAGTCCTCAGGTTGCAGTGTCACGGACAGTACTCAGGGTGCAGAGAGACAGACAGTCCTTAGGGTCCAGAGAGAGACAGATAGTCCCCAGGGTGCAGAGAGACACAGACAGTACTCAGGGTGCAGAGAGAGACATACAATCCTCAGGAACCAGAAAGAGACAGACAGTCCTCAGGGTGCAGAGAGACAGACAATCCTCAGGTTGAAGAGACACAGACAGTCCTCAGGGTGGAGAGAGACAGACAATCCTCAGACTGCAGAGAGACAAACAGTCCTTAGTGTGCAGAGACACGGACAGTACTCAGGGTGCAGAGAGACAGACAGTCCTCAGGGTCCAGAGAGAGACAGACAGTCCTCAGGGAGCAGAGAGATACAGACAGCCCTCCGAGTGCAGAGAGACAGACAGTCCTCAGAGTGCAGAGAGAGAGACAGACCTCAGGGTGCAGAGAGACGCACAGTCCTCTTGGTGCCGAGAGACGGAGAGCCCTCAGGATGTAGGCAGACAGACAGTCCTCAGGGTGCTGAGAGACAAGGACAGTCCTCAGGGTGCTGAGAGACAAGGGCAGCCCTCCGGGTGCAGAGAGACAGAGACAGGCCTCAGGGTGCAGAGAGACACGGACAGTCCTCAGGGTTCAGAGAGAGACGGACACCTCAGGGTGGAGAGAGACATACAGTCCTTTGGGTGC
>NW_027277319.1:0-29434 GCF_030028105.1 Mobula birostris | reverse complement strand
TACCTACTCCTATATCGCCGTGTTTTCGCAGACCCCTCGTACTCTTCTCTATATTGCTGTGTTTTAGCGCACCTCTCATCACTTCCCCTATATCGATCTGCTTTCGCGCACCTCCCATAGCTTCCCCTACATCGCAGTGTTTTTGAGCACCTCTCATACCTTCCCCTATATCTCCGTGTTTTCACGCATCTCTCATAATTTCTCACATATTGCCGTGTTTTCGCGTACCTCTCATAACGTTCCCCTTTTTCACTGTGTTATTGCGCACACTCTCATAGCTTCCCGTCTAT
Organism: Mobula birostris; assembly: GCF_030028105.1. NCBI lineage: Eukaryota > Metazoa > Chordata > Chondrichthyes > Myliobatiformes > Myliobatidae > Mobula > Mobula birostris. Next base: position 29,144 of record NW_027277319.1, on the reverse strand, counting down.
CGCTGTGTTCTCGTGCACCTCTCATAGCTTTCCATATATTGCAATATTTTCGCGCACCTCTCATAGCTTCCCTCAAATTGCTGTGTTTTCGCGCACCTCTCATACCTTCCCTTATATCGCAGTGTTTTCGTGCACCTCCTATACCTTCCCCTATATCGCTGTGTTTTTGCACACCTCCCATAGATTCCTCTATATCGCTGTGTTTTCACCCACCTCTCATCCCTTCCCCTATATCGCTGTGATTTCGCAAAACTCCCATAGCTTCCCCTACATCGCTGTGTTTTCCTGCTCATCTCATACTTTCTCCTATATTGCCGTGTTTTCACGCACCCCTCATTCATTCCCCTATATCGCTCTGTTATCGAGCACCTCCCATAGCTTCCCATATACCGCTGCGTTTTTGCGCACCTCCCATAGATTCCTCTATATCATTGTGTTTTCGCGCACCTCTCATACCACCCCCTATACCACTGTTTTTTCATGCATCTTGCATACCTACCCCTATATCCCTGCATTTTCACGCTCCGCTTATACCGTACTCTATATTGCTGAGTTTTCATGCACCTCTCATCGCTTCCCCTGTATCGACGTGTTTTCAGGCACCTCACATACCTTCACGTATATCACCGTGTTTTTGCGCACCTCCCATAGCTTCCCCTATATCACTTTTTTCGCGCACCTCTCATAACTTCCCCTATATTGCTGTGTTTTCGGGCACCTCCCATAGCTTTCCCTATATCGCTGTGTTTTTGTGCACCTCTCAGACTTCCCCCTATATCGCTGTGATTTTGCACTCCGCCCATAGCTTCCCCTATATTGCTGTGTTTTCGCTCACCTCTCATACCTTCCCCTGTATCGTCATGTTTTCGTGCTCCTCCCATACCTTCCCGTACATCGCTGTGTTTTCCTGCTCATCTCATACTTTCTCCTATATTGCCGTGTTTTCACGCACCTCCCATAGCTTCCCCTACATCACTGTGTTTTCTCGCACCCCTCATTCATTCCCCTATATCGCTCTGTTATCGAGCACCTCCCATAGCTTCCCATATACCGCTGCGTTTTTGCGCACCTCCCATAGATTCCTCTATATCATTGTGTTTTCGCGCACCTCTCATACCACCCCCTATATCACTGTTTTTTCATGCATCTTGCATACCTACCCCTATATCCCTGCATTTTCACGCTCCGCTTATACCGTACTCTATATTGCTGAGTTTTCATGCACCTCTCATCGCTTCCCCTGTATCGACGTGTTTTCAGGCACCTCACATACCTTCACGTATATCATCGTGTTTTTGCGCACCTCCCATAGCTTCCCCTATATCACTTTTTTCGCGCACCTCTCATAACTTCCCCTATATCGCTGTGTTTTTGCACACCTCTCAGACTTCCCCCTATATCGCTGTGATTTTGCACTCCGCCCATAGCTTCCCCTATATTGCTGTGTTTTCGCTCACCTCTCATACCTTCCCCTGTATCGTCATGTTTTCGTGCTCCTCCCATACCTTCCCGTACATCGCTGTGTTATCGTGCTCCTTTCATACTTTCTCCTATATCGCCGTTGTTACGTACCCCGTAACTGGGTTGCCAAACCAGCAGAAATGGACCACTTAGTTGGAGTCTGGATTACTGGAACTAAGAAAGTTTTATTAAAGAAATAAGCAACACAGAACTCTAATCAAAAGGATATAAATGCAACAGTGTAGCAATGATAAAACACACACGTACACAGAACTAGGATAATAGGATCAATCAAGCTCTATCGCAAGCTAGGGGTAAATGATCAGTTTCAAGTGACGCAAAGTTCAGTTCAATTTAGTTCAGTTCAGTTCGCAGTAATCGCGGTCGTGCCGTTGAGGCGGGGAGAAGAGAGAGAGAGAACGAATGAATATGTATGCAAATCGGATTCCAAACAGACCTTCGATATTCCTCGCAGTTAGCTTTCGGGCGAGCTCTTTCTAATGTCTTCTGAGGTCACCGACTGTAACCCCTCCGTTCCAGATACGATCGTTCTTCTGCGGTGAACCCGGCACCCAGGCAAGGGTGGACACACACACCAGGTACCCGCCCGACTGTATCTTTCCACCCTGTGCGTCTATGGCTGGTCCCGCGACCAGACCTCCAGAAACTCCCACCAACTTGTGGGGGGGCACACCACTTTCAGGGTCTCGTTACCTCGTGGAGTCGTGTGTCTGTTGCCTAAGTGAACCTGTCCCTTTTTATCCCCCTGCTGGGGTATCGCCTGTCCATCAAACTTCAAACAGTTCAGGATTCAAAGCCACCAGTCTCTGACAATACTCGGAACTGTGTCTCCTTTGGGTAATCTCCCTCGTCTCTCTCTTATTAGCACCTTGAATGTTCCCCATTGTCCTCTTATCGGCATCAATCTTCTGATAACTGGTTCTTTTGTCACATCCCTACCCTTCAAAGGACTTTTACCGGGGTAAAAATAATAGGCAGGAATACATTCTTAGATACACACAAATATACATGGTCATCGGCTATTTGGCTAATACAGAGAATTTTAAGTTGTCAACACCTGGACAGACAGTCAGCAATCACATTTTCCGTTCCTTTTATATGTGTAATTTTAATAATCCTCTAAAACCAGGCTCCAATTTAGCAAACTTCATAGTGGCCGAAAACACTAATGAATTGTGATCAGTGTAACTTCTCAGTGGATTTTGCCCGGACACAGATAACAAGGGTCGTCCCATACCAACTTAGCATTCTTTGGCAGGGCTTAGTAAGAGGGTGGGTACTATCCGCAAAGTTGTTTTTTTTTCCTGCAAAACTTCCGATAGTACCCCACCATCTCCAAGAGCCTTCTTCGGGCTCTCTTGTCTGTCAGGGTGGGGACTTCAGAGACAGCCCGCACCTTAGCTTGCATCGGAGCCAGCTGCCCCTGTCCTACTACAAATCCCAGATAAGTGACCTTCGCGCGGCCGAACTCACTTTTTGCGAGGTTCACTGTCAGGCTGGCTTCAGACAGCCATTTAAACAGCTCCTCTACCGCCATAATGTGCTCCCCCCACATGTCACTCCAGACCACTACATCGCCAATATACACTTCTGTGTTCTTTAGCCCATTTGTCACTGAATTAATCATTCTATAGGAGTGTTGCTCACTAGGCTGCCTGATGTGGTAACAGCTCCATGTCCCAGCTCCTTGCATCACCTCGGGACATCTGAACCTACGTGGGAATGTCGTTTAATTAGCTCTCTTAGAGGTTCACTTTGTTCGGGGGTTCAGGGAGAGAACTCAACAGCAAAGTCGGTCAACACAATAGAGTTCTCCCATCTGGTCAGCACCACACTTATCTTTTCAAAATGGTTTTCCCCTTATCAGGTGGCACCCTAGCCTCATTAATTTTCATGATATCACCAGTTAGATCTGTTTTCTGATCGTGGTGAGCTTTTAACATGTTAATAGCCTCTAACTGTGTTAACTCATGTCTACAATAGTCAGTAACATCCTTCCTCCTGTGCAGCCAGTAAAACTCTTTCATGATTCTGCTGTTTTCCTCCCCCAAGATGTCCACCGAGGGGTATCTTGTGGGCCAGGTTAAGAATCTCATCCCCATAAATTATTGGCACCATCCCCCCATTCCTCATCTGTGGGCACGGTACTAAGTCTCCCTTTCTTCCTTAGCACTCCCTCCTCCACACAATAGCCTACTGGCTCCCTTTTTAATTCTGCTTCAGAGAGAGCTGTCCCCGCCGAAACCATCAGCTCCTCGTCTTGCTCCTGCATCTGTACAAAGTCCTTCCTTGCTAATGCTAAGTCAGCCTCACCTCCCTCACTTCCTCCTGTTTCACTACACTCCTTCGTTTCACTTTCTACCTCCCCCTGGTACAAGGCTGGTAGAAACGTCTCAGCTAACTCTATATCAGCCTCTGCAGCCTTTCTGGACACAGGCCGAGTCACTGCGCAACCAGGATGAACCTGTGAGTCCATGGGCGGGGCCTCAATGCTGGCAGGCTGGCCTGTCAGTTTTACTGCTGAGAACACATTTCCGCTGGCGAGGTCATTACCGAGTAAGACTTCCACGCCTTTCATCGGTAGACTGACACACTCCCATGTCTCTCCAGATCCGCATTGGAACTGGGTTTAACCCCTCCTTCACCGACACCCATCCGGCCGAGATAAACCTCTCGCGCCCTTCCTGAACATTGTTAGTCCTCTCCTAGCATTTTGCTTACCAGCTCAATACAGCCAGTCGGAAACGCCGCCTTTCCCTTTCCCGTCTCCTTCTTTGGGGCAAAGCACCTGAACGCAAAGTGTCCGACTTTCCCACAATTATTACATGCGACACCAGGAGACTTCCTACCAAACTGCTCCCGGTCTACCTTATCCTTCTCACTAGTCCCCGGCTTACTTACTGACCTTTCTGGCGGACTCTTCCCGCTGTCCTGACTCCCCTTCTGGTAGCCTTTACTTGGAGTAAACTTCGTTTTATGTGTCAACGTGTACTCATCCGCTAACTTAGCAGTTGCGGCTAAAGTGTCTGCCTCTTTCTCATCGAGGTAGGTTCTCATACCGTCAGGGACACAACCTTTAAACTGCTCAATCAGGATCAGCTGTAACAATCTGTCATAATCCACATTTACCCCCTTCGAGGCGCACCAACGCTCACAATATGTCTGCATCTCACGGGCAAACTCTAAACACGTGCGGTCCCACTGCTTCCTCGCATTCTGGAACCTCTGCCGGTATGCCTCCGGGACCAACTCATAAATCCTGAGGATGGCCTCTTTCACCACCTCATACCTCTGGGCATCTTCCGCGGACAAAGCCGAGTAAGCTTGTTGGGCTTTTTCTTTAATTTCGCACTGAAGCAAAACAGCCCACTTATCCCTCGGCCAGTCCTGACTTGCAGCAACTTTTTCAAAATGGAGAAAGTACCGATCCACATCGGTATCGTCAAATGGGGGAACCAGCTTAACCTCCTGGGTCGCCCGGAACCCTCCACCGTGGTTCGGCATGGCCCCCTGCTCTGCCCTTATCTTTAACATTTCCAGCTCAAATTCCCTTTCCCTCTGTTTCTCTTCTCGCTCCAACTGCCTCTCTGCTTGTTCTAACTGTTTCTCTTTGTGTTCTAGCTGCCGTACCAGGAACTCGTGCTCGAGTCTCAATTTTTCAAGCTGCACCTGTACTGCGTCTCCACCAGGTTTTCCAATAGATATCACCTCCAGCTCCCCTTGGGGAAACACACCTTTAGATACATAGTGCTCTGCGATAGCTCTGTGTATATGCGAGAAAACAGAAGCTATGAGAGGTGCGCGAAAACAGTGATATAGCGGAAGCTATGGGAGGTGTGCAAAAACACGGCGATATACGTGAAGGTATGTGAGGTGCGTGAAAACACGTCAATACAGGGCAAGCAATGAGAGGTGCATGAAAACAGCGATGTAGAGGACAGTATGAGCGGAGAGTGAAAAAGCAGGGATAGAGGGGTAGATATGCAAGATGCACGAGAACACAGCGATATAGGGAAAGGTATGAGAGGTGCGCGAAACACAACAATATAGGGGAAGGTATGGGAGGTATGCTAAAACACAGCGATATGGGGAAGCTATGGGAGCTGCGTGAAAACAGGGCGATAAAGGGGAAGGTATGAGAGGCGCATGAAAACACGGCGATATAGGGAAAGCTATAAGAGGTGAGCGAAAACACAGCAATAAAGGGGAAGGTATGAGAGGTGTGTTAAATCACAGCGATATAGGGGAAGCTATGGGAGCTGCATGAAAACAAGCCGATAAAGGGGAAGGTATGAGAGGCGCACGAAAACACGGCAATATAGGAGAAGGTATTAGAAGTACGCGAAAACACAGCGATGTTGGGGAAGTTATGAGAGGTGCACGAAAACAGCGATATAGCGGAAGCTATGGGAGGTACGCGACAACACAGCAATATAGGGGAAGGTATGGGAGGTGCACGAAAACACAACGATATAGGGAAAGGTATGAGAGGCACACGAAAACACGGCGATATAGGGGAAGCAATAAGAGGTGAGCGAAAACAGCAATATACGGGAAGGTATGAGAGGTGTGCAAAGGCACAGCGATATAGGGGAAGCTATGGGAGCAGTGTGAAAACAGGGCGATATATGGGAAGCTATGGGAAGTGCGCAATTACAGAGTGATATAGGGGAAGGTATGAGGATGCGAGAAAACACAGCGATATAGGGGAAGCTATGGGAGGTGCGTGAAAACACGGCGATATAGGAGAAAGTCGAGAGGAGTACGAAAACACATCGATGTACGGGAAGCTATGACAGGTGTGCGAAAACAGTTATATAGCGGAAGCTATGGGAGTTACGCAACAGCACAGCAATATAGGGAAGGTATGGGAGGTGCGCGAAAACACTGCGATATACATGAAGGTATCAGATGTGCGTGAAAACACGGTGCTATACGGGGAAGCTATAAGAGGTGAGCGAAAACACAGCAATATAGAGGAAGGTATGAGAGGTGTGCGAAAACACAATGATATTGTGGAAGCTATGGGAGGTGCGGGAAAAGGTAATGATATAGGGTAAGATATGAGAGGTGCGCGAAAACACAGCAATATAGGGGAAGCTATGGGAGGTGCACAAAAACACTGTGATATACATGAAGCTATGAGAAGTGCGTGACAACACGTTGATATAGGAGAAGGTATGAGAGATTAGCGAAAACTCAGCTAAAAAGGGGAAGGTATGAGTGATGCGCGAGAACACGGTGATAGAGGCAAAGCTATGAGAGGTGAGCAAAAATACAGCGATATAAGGGAAGGTATGCGAGGTGCGCGAAAACACGGCGATATTGGGAAAGCTATGAGAGGTGCGCGTAAACATGGCGATTTGGGGGAATCTATGAGAGATGCACGAAAACATTGCAATATATGTTAAGCTATGAGAGGTGTACAAGAACACAACGATATAGGGGAAGGTGTGGGAGGTGCATGAAAACACGTCGATATAGGGGAAGGTATGAAAGGTGTGTGAAAACACGTCGATATAGGGGAAGGTATGACAGATGAGCGAAAACTCAGCCTAAAAGGGGAAGGTATGAGAGGTGCGCGAGAACACGACGATATAGACAAAGCCATGAGAGATGAGCAATAACACAGCGATATAGGAGAAGGTATGAGAGGTGAACGAAAACACAAGGATATAGGGGAAGCTATGCAAGGTGCGCAAAAACATTACAATATATGGAAAGCTATAAGAGGTGTGTGAAAACACAGCGATAGAAGGGAAGGTATGAGAGGAGTGCGAAAACACAGTGATAAAGGGGAAGCTATGGGAGGTGCGAGAAAACACGGCGATGTACGTGAAAGTATGAGCGGTGTGCGAAAACACAACGATATAGGGGAAGCCATGCGAGCTGCATGAAAACACGGCCACATAGGGGAAACTATGAGTGGTGCACGAAAGCACATCGATATAAGGGAAGATACGAGAGGTGCGCGGAAACACAGCGATATAGTGGAAGGTGTGAGAGGTGCGCGAAAAGACAATGATATATGGCAAGCTATGGGAGGTGCATCAGGACACGGCGATATAGGGGAAGCTATGAGAGGTGCGCAAAAACACAGCAATTTGGGGGAAGTTATGAGAGGTGTGAGAAAACATCGCAATATATGGGAAGCTATGAGAGGTGCGTGAAAACACGGCGAAAAATGAGAAGCTATGAGAGGTGCATGAAAACACAACGATATAGGGGAAGGTATGCGAGGTACATGAAAACATAGCGATATAGGGGAAGCTATGAGAGGTCTGCGAAAACACGGAGATATAGGGGCAGGTATGAGAGGTGCGCAAAAATACTTTGATATAGGGGAAGCTACGAAAGGTGCGCAAATCACCACGATATAGGGGAAGGTATGACAGGTGTGCGAAAACACAGCGATATAGGTGAATGTATGGGAGGTGCGTGAAAACACAGCGATATAGCGGAAGGTATGAGAGATGCGCGAAAACACAATGATACAGGGAAAGCAATGGGAGGTGCACAAACACACGGTGATATATGTGAAGGTATGAGGAGTGCTTGAAAACACGTCGATATAGGGGAAGCGATGAGAGGTGAGCTAAAACGCAGCGATATAGGGGACGGTATGAGAGGTGCATGAAAACACAGTGATACAGGGGAAGGTATGATAGGCACGCGAAAACACAGCGATATGTCGGAAACTATGGGAGGTGCGTGAAAACACGGTGAAAGAGGGGAAAGTATGAGAGATGGCAAAAACACAGCGATATATGGGAAGCTATGCGAAGTGCATGACAACAGAGTGATATAAGGGAAGCTATGAGAGGTCTGCAAAAACACGGCGATATAGGGGCAGGAATGAGAGCTGCACGAAACACATCGAAATAGTGGAAGGTATGACAGGTGCGCTAGTACACAACTATATAGGGGAAGGTATGCGAAGTGCACGAAAACACAGCGATATAGGGGAAGCTATGAGAGGTGCGCGAAAACACAGCGATATATGGGAAGCTATGGGAGATGCAAGAAAACACAGCAACATAGGGGAAGCTACGGGAGGTGTGTGAAAAGATGGTGATATAGGAAAGGTATGAGAGGTGCGCGAAAACACAGCGATGTAGGGGAAGCTATGTGAGGTGCACCAGAACACGGCAATATGGGGGAAGATATGAGAGGTGCGCAAAAACACAGCAATTTGGGGAAAGCGATGAGAGGTGCGCGAAAACATCGCAATATATGGGAAGCTATGAGATATGCACGAAAACACAGTGATATACGTGAAAATATGAGAGGTGTGTGAAAACATGTTGGTATAGGGGAAGGTATACGAGGTGCGCGAAAACACAGCGATATAGGGGAAGCTATGAGAGGTCTGCGAAAAAACGCGTTATAGTAGAAAGTATGAGAGGTGCACGAAAACACAGCGTTATATGGGAAGCTATGGGAAGTGCACGACAACAGAGAGATATAGGGCAAGGTATCAGAGGAGTAAGAAAAGACAGCGATATAGGGGAAGCTATGGGAGGTGTGCGAAAACATGGCGATATAGGGGACGCTATGTGATGTGCGCGAAAACACAGTGATCTAGGGGAAGTTATGAGAGGTGTGTGAAAACATCGCCATATATGGCAAGCTATGAGAGGTGTGCGAAAACAGCGATATAGCAGAAGTTATGGAAGGTATGCAAAAACACAGCAATATAGGGGAAGCTATGAAAGCTGCACGATAAAGCAGTGATATAGGGGAAGATGTAAGAGTTGCGCGAAAACACAATGATATAGGGGAAGCTATAAGAGGTGCGCGAAAACACAGCGATATAGGGGAAGGTATCAGAGGTATGCGAAAACACAATGATATTGGGGAAGTTATGGGAGATGCGGGAAAGCACAGCCATATAGGAGAAGGTATGAGAGGTGCACGAAAACACAGCGATACAGGGGAATCTATGGGAGGTGCGCGAAAACATAGCGATTTGGGGGAAGCTATGAGAGGTGCATTGCAATATATGGAAAGCTATGAGAGATGCACGAGAACACAGTGATATAGGAGAAGGTATGATAGGCATGCGAAAACAGAACGATGTAGGGGAACCTATAGGAGGTGCATGAAAACACAGCGATATAGGGGAAGTTATGAGAGGTGCGCGAAAACACATCGATATATAGGAAGCTATGGGAGGTGCACGAAAACAGAATGATATAGGGGAAGGTATGAGAGGTGCGCGAAAAGACAGCGATATAGGGTAAGGTTATGAGCGGTGAGAGAAAACACAGCGATATATGGGAAGCCATGGGAAGTGCACGACAACAGAGCGATATAGAGCAAGGTATCAGAGGAGTGAGAAAAGACAGCGATATAGAGCAAGGTATCAACAGAGGAGTGAGAAAAGACAGCGATATAGGGGAAGTTATGAGAGGAGTGCGAAAACATTGCCATATATGGCAAGTGTTACGTACCCCGTAACTGGGTTGCCAAACCAGCAGAAATGGATCACTCAGTTGGAGTCTGGATTACTAGAACTAATAAAGTTTTATTAAAGAAACAAGCAACACAGTAATCGAAAGGATAATAAATGCAACAGTTCAGCAATGATAACCACACATGTGCACAGAATTAAGATAACAGCATCAATCAAGCTCTATCGTTGTCTAGGGGTAAATGACTAAATTTCAAAGTGACACAAAAGTTCAGTCCAATTTAGTTCAGTTCGCAGTAATCGTTGCCATGGCGATGGACAACGTGGGGAGAGAGTGAGAAAGAACGGGAACGACTGATCGTTCAGACACGGCTTCCACTGACAGACCGGCGATATGGCTCACAAGCAGCTTTTCGGGCAGGTCCTTGGTGATGTCACCTGAGGTCACCGACTGTGACCCCTCCTCCAGATACGGTCGATCCTCTGCAGTGAACCTGGCACCCAAGCAAGGGCGGACACACACCGGGTTCCCGCTGATCGTACCTTTCCCACCCTATGCGTTGTCTGGTACTTCCCACCGACTCGTGAGAGGCGCACCGCTTCCAGGGTCTCGTTACCTCGGGTGTCGTGTGTGTCCTGCCTTAGTGAACCGGTCCCTTTTTATCCCCCTGCTGGGATATCGCCTGTCCATCACTTCAAACAGTTCAGGGTTCAATGGGGGAGCCGATCTTGGCAATACCAAGACTGATGGCTCCTTCATTAACATCTCCACATGCTGCTTCATTGTTCCTTATCTCTCCTTCCCCCCTGAGGACAGGTGGCAGACCAACTGCTGATCACACAGGACAGCTAACATCTTATCTGTGTGTATTCTCGTCACACAAGCTATGAGAGGTGTGCGAAAACAGCGATATAGCGGAAGCTATGGAAGGTATGCAAAAACACAGCAATATAGGGGAAGCTATAAGAGTGTGCGAAAACAGCGATATAGGGGAAGGTATCAGAGGTGTGCGAAAACACAATGATATTGGGGAAGCTATGGGAGGTGCGGGAAAACACAGCGATATAGGAGAGGCTATGAGAGGTGCGCTAAAACACAGCCATATTGGGGAAGCTTTGAGAGGTGCGCGAGAACACGGCGATATATGGCAAAGCTATGAGAGGTCAGCAAAAACACTGCCATATAGGGGAAGGTATGACAGGTGCGCGAAAACACAACGATACAAGGGAAGCTATGCGAGGTTTGTGAAAACACATCGATTTGGGGGAAGCTATGAGAGGTGCACGATATCATTGCCCTGTATGGAAAGCTATGAGAGTTGCACGAGAACAAAGCAATACAGGGGAGGCATGATAGATACGCGAAAACAGAGCGATGTAGGGGAACCTATGTAGGGGAACACAGCGATATAGGGGAAGTTATGAGAGGTGCGCCTAAACACATCGATATCGGGGAAGCTACGAGAGGTGCGCGAAAACACGGCGATATATGGGACGCTATGGGAGGTGCACGAAAACAGAGCTATATGGGGGAAGGTATGAGATGTGAAAGAAAACACAGCAATATAGTGGAAGCTATGGGAGGTGCATGAAAACACAGAGATGTAGGGGAAGCTATGAAAGGTGCGCAAAAACACAGCGATTTCAGGAAAGCTATGAGAGGTGCGCGAAAACACAGCGATATAGGGGAAGCCATGAGAGGTCTGCGAAAAAACGCATTATCAGGGCAGGTACGAAAGGTGTGCGAAAACACATCGATACAAGGGAATGTATGAGAGGTGCACAAAAACACAACGACATAGGGGAAGGTATGTGAGGTGTGCGAAAAACGGTGATATAGGGGAAGCTATGGAAGGTGCGCAAACACACATCGATATACTTGAAGGTATGAGTGGTGCGCAAAAACACAACGATATACGGGAAGCTATGCGAGTTGCGCGAAAACACAGCGAAATAAGGGAAGCTATGAGAGGTGCCAGAAAACACAGCGATATTGGGGAAGCTATGAGAGGTGCAAGAAAACCCAGCCGTATATGGGAAGCTACGGGAGGTGCACGAAAACAGAGCGATTTAGGGGAAGGTATGAGAGGTGCGAGAAAACACAGCGATATAGGAGAAAGTATGAGAGGTGAACGAAAACACAGTGATATATGGGAAGCCATGGGAGGTGTGCGAAAACAGGGCGATCTAGGGCAAGCTATAAGAGGTGAGCGAAAATACAGCGATATACGGGAAGGTATCAGAGGTGTGCGAAAACACAATGATATTGGGGAAGCTATGTGAGGTGCGGGAAAACACAGCAATATAGGAGAAGCTATGAGAGGAGCGCGAAAGCACGGCGATAATAGCACGGTAAGCAAGGTGAAAAACAACAGTGATATAGGGGAAGGTATCAGAGGTGCAAGAAAACACAGAGATATAGGGAAAGGTATGGGAGGTGAACGAAAACACAGCAATATAGGGGAAGCTCTGAGACATGCGTGAAAACACAGCGATATATGGGAAGCTATGGGAGGCGCGTGAAAACACGGCGATATAGGCACAGATGTGAGAGGACAGCAAAAACACAGCGATATAGGGGAAGATATGAGAGGTGCACGAAAACATTGCAATATATGGAAAGCTATGAGAGGTGCACAAGAACACAGTGATATAGGGGAAGGTATGATAGGCACCCGAAAACACAGCGATGTAGGGGAACCTATGGGAGGTGCATGAAAACACAGCGATATAGGGGAAGTTATGAGACGTGCGCGAAAACACATCGATATAGGGGAAGCTACCAGAGGTGTGCGGAAATGCAGTGATATAGTGGAAGGTATGAGAGGTGCGCGAAAACACAGCGATATATGGGAAGTTATGGGAGGTGCACGAAAACAGAGCAATATAGGGGAAGGTATGAATGGTGCGCGAAAATTAAGCGGTATATGGGAAGCTAGGAGAGGTGCGCGAAAACAGAGCGATATAGGGTAAGGTATGAGAGGTGAGAGAAAACACAGCGATATAGGGGAAGGTATGGGAGGTGCACGAAAGCACAGCGATATAGGGGAAGCTCTGAGACGTGCGAAAACACAGCGATAATGGCATGGTATGGGAGGTGCACGACAACAGAGTGAAAAAGGGGAAGGTATGAGATGTGCGCGAAAACACAGCGATTTGGGGGAAGCTATGAGAGGTGCACGAAAACATTACAATATATGGAAAGCTATGAGAGGTGCACAAGAACACAGTGATATAGGGGAAGGTATGATAGGCATGCGAAAACAGAGCAATGTAGGGGAACCTATGGGAGGTGCATGAAAACGCAGTGATACAATGGAAGTTATGAGAGGTGCGTGAAAACACAGCGATATATGGGAAGCTATGAGAGGTGCATGAAAACAGAGCAGTATAGGGGAAGTTATGAGTGGTGCGCGAAAATGCAGCAATACATGGGAAGTTATGGGAGGTGCGTGAAAAGACAGAGATATAGGAGAATGTATGAGAAATGCGTGTAAACACAGAGATGTAGTGGAAGCAATGAGAGGTGCACAAAAACACAGCGATATAGGGGAAGTTATGAGAGGTGCGAGATCAACACAGCGATATAGGACAAGCTTTGGGAGGTGCACGAAAACAGAGCGATATAGGGGAAGGTATGTGAGGTGTGCGAAAACATGGTGATCTAGGGGAAAGTATGAGAGGTGCGCGAAAACACAGCGATATATGGGAAGCTATGAGAGGTATGCAAAAAAAAGCTTTACAGGGGCAGGTATGAAAGGTGTGCAAAAACACATCGATATACTTGAAGGTGTGCGAGAAAACACAACGATATAGGGGAAGCTATGTGTGGTGCGCGAAAACACAGCGATATAGGGGAAGCTATGAGAAGTTCCAGAAAACACAGTGATGTAGGGGAAGCTATGAGAGGTGCAAGAAAACACAGCCGTATATGGGAAGCTACGGGAGGTGCACAAAAACAGAGCGATATAGGGGAAGGTATGAGAGGTGCGAGAAAACACGGCGATATAGGAGGAAGTATGAGAGGTGCACGAAAACACAGTGATATATGGGAAGCCATGGGAGGTGTGCGACAACAGAGCAATATAGGGGAAGGTATCAGAGGTGTGAGAAGACACAGCGATATAGGGGAAGCTATGGGAGGTGCACGAAAACATGGTGATATAGTGGAAGCTCTGTGAGGAGCGTGTAAACACTGCTACCTAGGGGAAGCTATGAGAGGTTTTTGAAAATATAGCAATATATGGCAAGCTATGGGAGGTGTGCAAAAACATCACGAAAGCGGATGCTATGGGAGGTATGCGAAAACACAGCGACATATGGGAAGGTATCAGAGGTGGGCGAAACCACAGGATATTGGGGAAGCTATATGAGGTGTGGGAAAACACAGCGATATAGGAGAAGCTATGAGAGGTGAGAGAAAGCACAGCCATATTGGAGAAGCTATGGGAAGTGCACGAAAACACAGCGATAATGGGACGGTATGGGAGGTGCACGACAACAGAGCGATATTGTGGAAGGTTTCAGAGGTGCGAGAAAACACAGCGATATAGGGGAAGCTATGGGAGGTGCGCGAAAACACAGCAATATAGGGGAAGCTCTGAGAAGTGTGCGAAAACACAGCGATATAGGGGTAGGTATGCGAGGTGCATGAAAACACAGTGATATATGGGAAGCTATGGGAGGTGCGCGAAAACATGGCGATATAGGCACAGCTGTGAGAGGTCAGTAAAAACACAGCGAATAGGGGTAGGTATGCGAGTTGTTCGAGAGGGAAGCGTTATCTCAGCAATATATGGGACAGTATGAGAGGTGCACAAAAACACAGCGATATAGGGGAAGCTATGGGAGGTGCGCGAAAACATAGCGATATAGGGAAAGCTATGAGAGGTGCGCGAAAACGCAGTGATATATGGGAAGCTACGGGAGGTGCGCGAAAACAGAGCATTATATTATAGACCGTCCCATTATCGCTGTGTTTTCATGCACTTCCCATATCTTCCTCAATATGGCTGTGCTTTCGCGCACCTCTCATAGCTTCTCCCATATTGCTGTGTTTTCCCGCACCCCACATAGCTTCCCCAATATCATTGTGTTTTCGCACACCTCTGAAACCTTCCCGTATATCGCTGTGTTTTCGCTCACCTCTTATAGCTTCCCCTAGATCGCCGTGTTTTCGCGCACCTTTCACATCTACCCCTATATCGCTGTGTTATCAAGCAGCTCTCATAGCTTCCCCTATATTGCTGTGTTTTCGCATACCTCCCATAGCTTCCGGTTTCTCGCTGTTTTTGCACACCTCTCTTAGCTTGCCATATATTGCTATATTTTCGCAAACCTCTCATAGATTCCCCTAGATCGCTGTGTTTTCATGCTCCTCAAAGAGCTTCCCCTATAACGCCGTGTTTTCGTGCACCTCTCATACCTTCCCCTACGTCGCTGTGTTTTCGCGCACCTCTCATACATTCCCCTATATTGCTCTGTATTCGCGCACCTCCCATAGCTTCCGATATATCGCTACATTTTCACGCACCTCTCACAGTATTCCCTATATCGCTATGTCTTCATGCGCCTCCCATAGCTTCCCAAATATCACTGTGTTTCCTTGCACCTCTCATAGCTTCCCTTATATTGTTGTGTTTTCGAGCACCTCACATAGCTTCTCCTATATCGTAGTGTTTTCCCACACCTCTCACACCTTCAACTATATCAATGTATTTTCGCACGCCTCTCGTAGCTTCACCTATATTGATATGTTTTTGCGCACCTTTCATATGTTCCCCAATATCGCAGTGTTTTCGACACCTCTCAGAGCTTCCCCCATATCACTGACTTTTCGCGCACCTCTCATACTTTCACCTACATCGCCGTGTTTTCGCAGACCTTTCATAACTCCCCTATATTGCTGTGTTTCCGCGCACCTCTCATACTTTCTCCCATAATGCCGGGTTTTCACGCACCTCCCATAGCTTCCCCTATATCACTGTGTTTTCTCGCACCCCTCATACCTTCTCCTATATCACTCTGTTTTCTCGCACCTCCCATAGCTTCCCATTTTTCGCCGTGTTTTCGCGCACCTCTCATTGCTTCCCATATATTGTGATGTTTTTGCACACCTCTCATCGTTATCCCCAAATGCTGTGTTTTTGCGTACCTCTCATATCTTCGCCCATATTGCTGTGATCTGGTGCACCTCGCACAGCTTCCCCTCCATCGCTGTGTTTTCACGCACCTCTCATACCTTCACCTATATCGCCGTCTTTCCACGCACCTCCCGTAGCTTCCACTATATTGCTGTGTTTTCTTGTACCTCTCATACCTTCCCCTATATCGCTGTTTTTGTGCACCTGCCATAGCTTCCCATATATTGCTGTGTTTTCGCGCACCTCTCATACTTTCCACTATATCGCTGCGTTTCCGCGCACCTCTTGTAGCTTCCCCTATATCACTGCATTTTCATGCACCTCCCATAGGTTCCCCTACATCGCTGTGTTTTTGCGTGCCTATCATTTCTTCCCCTATATCGCTGTATTCTCATGCACCTGTCATAGGTTTCCATATATTGCAATGTTTTCGTGCACCTCTCATAGCTTCCCCAAATCGCTGAGTTTTCGCGCACCTCTCATACCTTCCCCTATATCGCTGTGTTTTTGCTGACCTTTCACAGCTGTGCCTATATCGCCGTGTTTTCGCGAACCTCCCATAATTTCCCATATAGCACTGTGTTTTCAAACACCTCACATACCTACCCCTATATTGCTGTGTTTTCTTGCACCTCTCATAGCTTCCCCTATATCGCTGTGTTTTCTCTCACCTCTGAAACCTTCCCATATATCGCTCTGTTGTCGTGCACCTCCCATACCATCCTATTATCACTGTGTTGTCGTGCACTTCCCATAACTTCCCCAATATGGCTGTGCTTTCGCGCACCTCTCATAGCTTCTCCTATATTGTTCTGTTTTCCCGCATCTCACATAGCTTCCCCAATATCATTGAGTTTTCGCACACCTCTGATACCTTCCCGTATATCTCTGTGTTTTCGCTCACCTCTTATAGCTTCACCTAGATCGCGGTGTTTTCGCGCACCTCTCACATCTACCCCATATCGCTGTGTTATCAAGCAGCTCTCATAGCTTCCCCTATATTGCTGTGTTTTTGCATACCTCCCATTGTTTCCGCTTCCTTGCTGTTTTCGTACACCTCTCATAGCTTGCCATATATTGTTATATTTTCGCAAACCTCTCAGAGATTCCTCTTGATCGCTGTGTTTTCACGCTCCTCAAAGAGCTTCCCCTATATCGCCATGTTTTCGTGAACCTCTCATAGCTTCCCCTAGATCGCTGTGTTTTCTCGCACCTCTGCCACCTTCCCCTATATATGGCTGTTGTCGTGCACTTCCCATGGCTTCCCATATATTGCTGAGTTTTCGCGCACCTCTCATACCTTCGCCTACATCACTCTGTTTTCGTGCACCTCTCATACTTTCTCCCATAACGCTGTGTTTTCACGCACCTCCCATAGCTTGCCCCATATCGCTGTGTTTTCTCGCACCTCTCATACATTCCCCTACATCGCTGTGTTTTTGTGCACCTCCCATAAATTCCCAAATATGGCTGTGTTTTCTCGCATCTCTTATACCTTCCCCTGTATCGCTGTGCTTTCGCACACCTCCCATAGCTTCCCCAATATCACTGTGATTTCGTGCATCTCTCATAGCTTCCCCTATATCACTGTGTTTTCGCGCACCTTGCATAGCTTACCCTATATTGTTGTGTTTTCGCGCTCCTCTCATAACTTGAAGTATATAGATGTGTGTTTGCGCACCTCTTATAGCTTCCCTGGTATTGATGTGTTTTCATGCACCTCTCATACCTGCGCCTATAACGCGTGTTTTTGCAGACCTCTCATAGCTTCCCCTATATAGCTGTGTTTTCGCACACCTCGAATACCTTCCACTATATCGATGTGTTTTCGCCACCTCTCATACCTTCCCCATATTGCTGTTTTCTCATGCACCTTCCATAACTACCCATTTTTCGCCGTGTTTTCGCGCACCTATCATCGCTTCCCATATATTGCGATGTTTTCCCGCACCTCTCATCGCTTTCCCCAAATCACTGTGTTTATGCGCTCCTCTCAGAGTTTCTCCTATATTGCTGTGTTTTCCCGCACCTCACATAGCTTCCCCAATATCATTGTGTTTTCGCACTCCTCTGATACCTTCCCCTATATCGCCGCGTTTTCGCGCACCTCTCATATCTTTCCCTATATCGCTGTGTTATCGAGCAGCTTTCAAGCTTCCCCTATATTGCTGTGTTTTCGCATACCTCCCACTGCTTCCGCTAATCGCTGTTTTTGCACACCTCTCATAGCTTGCCATATATGGCGATATTTTCGCACACCTCACATAGCTTCCCCTCCATCGCTCTGTTTTCGTGCACCTCCCATAGCTTCCCATATATCGCTATGTTTTCGCGCACCTCTCATACCTTCCCCTAGATCGCCGTGTTTTCGCGCACCTCGCATAACGTCCCCTATGTTGTTGTGTTTTTGCGCACCACTCATACATTCCCCTACATCTCTCTGTTTTCGAGTGCCTATCATACCTTCCCCTATATCACTGTGTTCTTGTGCAGCTCTCATAGCTTTCCATATATTGCAATGTTTTCGTGCACCTCCCATAGCTTCCCCCAAATCGCTGTGTTTTCACGCACCTCTCATAGCTTCCACAATATCGTTGTGTTTTCGCACACCTGGCATAGCTTCCCAAATATCATTGTGTTTTGACACACCTCGCATACCTACCCCTATATCGCTGTGTTTTCGCACACCTCCCATAGCTTCCCCTATATCGCTGTGTTTTCTATCACCTCTGAAACCTTCCCCTATATCGCTCCGTTGTCGTGCACCTCCCATACCGTGCCATTATCGCTGTGTTTTCGTGCACTTCCCATAGCTTCCCCAATATGGCTGTGCTTTCGCGCACCTCTCATAACTTCTCCCAGATTGCAGTATTTTCCCACACATCACTTAGCTTCCCCAATATCATTGTGTTTTTGCACACCTCTGATACCTTCCCGTATATTGCTGTGTTTTCGCTCACCTGTTATAGCTTCCCCTAGATCGCCGTATTTTCGTGTACATCTCACACCTACCCCTATATCGCTGTGTTATCAAACAGCTTTCATAGCTTCCCCTATATTGCTGTGTTTTCGCATACCTCCCATAGCTTTCGCTTTTTCGCTGTTTTCGCACACATCTCATACCCTGCTATATACTGCTATATTTTCGCAAAACTCTCATAGCTTCCCCTAGATCGCCATGTTTTCGTGCACCTCCCATAGCTTCCCCCATTTCGCTGTGTCTTCTCGCACCTCTGTTACCTTCCCCTATATCGCTCCGTTGTCGCAAACCTCCCATAGCTTCCCATATATCGCTGTGTTTTCGTGCATGTCTCATGCTTTCTCCTATATCACCTTGTTTTCGCGCACCTCTCATACCTTCAGGTATATCGATGTGTGTTTGCGCACCTTCCATAGCTTACCCTATATCACTGTGTTTTCTGGCACGTCTCATAGCTTCCCCTATGTCGCTGTGTCTTCGCGCACCTCTCATACCTTCCCCTAGATCGCCGTGTTTTCGCGCACCTCTCATAGCTTCCCCTATATCGCTGTGTTTTTGCACACCTCTCATAATTTCCCCTATATCGCTGTGATTTCGCGCACCTCTCATGTCTTCCCTTATATCGCCCTGTTTTCACGCACCTCCCATAACTTCTCCTATATCACTGTATTTTTGCGCACCTCTCATATCTTCCCCTATATTGCTGTGTTTTCATGCACATCTCATAACGTCCCCTATATCACTGTGTATTCGCGCACCTCCCATAGAATCCACTATATCACTGTGCCTTCACGCACCTCTCATACCTTCCCCTATATCGCCCTGTTTTCGCGCACCTCCCATAGCTTACCCGATATCGCTGTGTTTTCATACACCTATTATACCTTCCCCTATATCGCTGTGTTTTTGCGCACCTCTCATACCTTCCACTATATCGCCCTGTTTTCGTGCACCTCCCACACCTTCCCCGATATCGCTGTATATTCAAGCACATTCCAAACCTTCCCCAATATGGCTGTCTTTTCGTGCACATCCCATAGCTTCACCTTTATCGCTGTTTGATTGCTCACCTCTCATAGCTTCCCCTATATCGCCGCGTTTTCACGCACCTCTCATGTCTTCACCTAGATCGCTATGTTTTCGCTCCTCTCATTACTTCCCTTATATCGCTGTGTTCTCGCTCACGCCTCATACCATGCCCTATATCACTGTGCTTTCGCGCACCTCTCATGGCTTCCCCGATATCGCCGTGTATTCATGCACATTTCATACCTTCCCCTATATTGCTGTCTTTTCGCACACATCCCATAGCTTCACCTTTATCGCTGTCTTATTGCTGATCTCTCAGAGATTCCCCTTTATCGTCGTGTTTTCGCGCACCTCTAATGGCTTCCCCTATATCACCCTGTTTTCACGTACCTCTCATAAATTCTCCTATTTCGCTGTATTTTTGCGCACCTCTCATATCTTCCCCTATATTGCCGTGTTTTCATGCACATCTCATAACGTCCCCTATATCACCCTGTTTTCGCGCACCTCCCATACCTTCCTCGATATCGCTGTGTTTTCATGCACCTCTCATACCTTCTCCAATATCACTGTGGCTTCGCGCACCTCTCATACCTTCCCCTATAACGCCCTGTTTTCGCGCACCTCCCATACCTTCCCTGATAGCGCTGTGTTTTCGTGCACCTCTCATACCTTCCCCTATATCGCTGTTTTTCACGCACCTCTCGTAACTTCTCCTATATCGCTGTATTTTTGCGCACCTCTCATATCTTCCCCTATAATGCCGTGTTTTCATGCACATCTCATAATGTCCCCTATATCACCCTGTTTTCACGCACCTCTCATACCTTCCCCTATATCGCTGTTTTTTCACGCACCTCTGATAACTTCTCCCATATCGCTGTGTTTTTGCGCACCTCCCATAGCTTCGCCTACATCGCTGTGTTTTCACGCACCTCTCATACCTTCCCCTATATCGCTGTCTTTTCACGCACATCCCATAGCTTCACCTTTATCGCTGTGTTATTGCTCACCTCTCATAGCTTCCCCTATATCGCCGGGTTTTCGCGCACCACTCATGTCTTCACCGATATCGCTATGTTTTCGCTCCTCTCATTACTTCCCTTATATCGCTGTGTTTTCTCGCACCTCTGATACATTCCCAAGTATCGCCGTGTTCTCGCACACCTCTCATACCTTCCCCTATATCACTGTGTTTTCGGGCACCTCGCTTACCTTTCTCTATATCGCCATGTTTTCGCACACATCCCATAGCTTCCACTATATTGCCCTGTCTTCACGCACCTCTCATAAATTCTCCTATATCGCTGTATTTTTGCGCACCTCTCATATCTTCCCCTATATTGCCCTGTTTTCCTGCAAATCTCATAACGTCCCCTATATCACTGTGTATTCGCGCACCTCCCATAAAATCCACTATATCCCTGTGCCTTCACGTACCTCTCATACCTTCCCCTATATCGCCCTGTTTTCGCGCACTTCCCATACCTTCCCCGATATCGCTGTGTTTTCATACACCTATCATACCTTCCCCTATATCGCTGTGTATTTGCGCACCTCTCATACCTTCCCCTATATCGCTGTGTTTTTGCACACCTCTCATACCTTCCCCTATATCGCTGTGTTTTCGCGCACCTCTCATGGCTTCCCCGATATCGCCGTGTATTCATGCACATTTCATACCTTCCCCTATATTGCTCTCTTTGCGCGCACATCCCATAGCTTCCCCTATATTGCTGTGTTTTCATGCACATCTCATAACGTCCCCTATTTCGCCCTGTTTTCGCGCACCTCTCATACCTTCCCCGATATCGCAGTGTTTTCATGCACCTCTCATACCTTCCCCTATATCGCTCTGTTTTTGCGCTCCTCTCATGGCTTCCCCGATATCGCTGTGTTTTCATGCACCTCTCATACCTTCCCCAATATCGCTGTGTTTTTGCACACCTCTCACAACTTCCCCTACATCGCTGTGTTTTTTCGCACCTCTGATGCATTCCCATGAATCGCCAAGTTTTCGCGCACGTCGCATACTTTCCCCTATTTCGCCGTGTTTTCGTGCACCTCTCATAGCTTCCCCTATATAGCCCTGTTTTCATGCACATCTCATTCCGTCCCCAATATCACTGTGCTTTCGCGCACCTCCCTTAGCATCCCCTATATCGCTGTTACTTCGTTCACCTCTCATACCTTCCCCTATAACGCCCTGTCTTTGCGTACCTCACATACCTTCCCCTATATCGCTGTGTTTTCGTACACCTCTCATACCTTCCCCTGTATCACCCTGTTTTCGTGCAGCTCTCATACCTTTCCCTATATCGCTGTATTTTCACGCACCTCTCATAACTTCCCTTATATCACCCTGTTTTCGCCCAGCTCTCATACCTTTCCCTATATCTCTGTGTTTTTGCACACCTCTCATAACTTCCCCTATATCGCTGTGTTTTCGCGCACCTCTCATGGCTTCCCCGATATCGCCGTGTATTCATGCACATTTCATACCTTCCCCTATATTGCTGACTTTTCGCGCACATCTCATAGCTTCACGTTTATCGCTGTTTTATTGCTCACCTCTCATAGCTTCCCCTTCACCGCCGTGTTTTCACGCTCCTCTCATGTCTTCCCCTAATCGCCCTGTTTTGACGCACTTCTCATAACTTCTCCTATATCGCTGTATTTTTGCGCTCCTCTCATTTCTTCCCCTATATTGCCGTGTTTTCATGCACATCTCATAACGTCCCCTATATCGCCCTGTTTTTGCGCACCTCCCATACCTTCCCTGATATCACAGTGCCTTCACGCACTTCTCATACCTTCCCCTATATCACTGTGCCTTCGCATACCTCTCATACCTTCCCCTATATCGCCCTATTTTCGTGCACCTCCCACACCTTCCCCGATATCGCTGTATATTCATGCACATTCCATACCTTCCCCTATATCGCTGTCTTTTCGTGCACATCCCATAGCTTCACCTTTATCGCTGTTTGATTGCTCACCTCTCATAGCTTCCCATATATCGCCGTGTTTTCGCGCATCTCTCATGTCTTCACCTAGATCGCTATGTTTTCGCTCCTCTCATTACTTCCCTTATATCGCTGTGTTTTCGCTCACGCCTCATACCATCCCCTATATCACTGTGCTTTCGCGCACCTCTCATTACTTCCCTTATATCGCTGTGTGTTCTTGCACCTCTGATACATTCCCGAGTATCGCCGTGTTCTCGCACACCTCTCATACCTTCCCCTATATCACTGTGTTTTCGGGCACCTCGCTTACCTTTCCCCATATCGATATGTTTTCGCACACATCCCATAGCTTCCACTATATTGACCTGTCTTCACGCACCTCTCATAAATTCTCCTATATCGCTGTATTTTTGCGCACTTCTCATATCTTCCCCTATTTTGCCCTGTTTTCCTGCAAATCTCATAACGGCCCCTATATCACTGTGTATTCACGCACCTGCCATAAAATCCACAATATCCTTGTGCCTTCACGCACCTCTCATACCTTCCCCTATATCGCCCTGTTTTCGCGCACCTCCCATACCTTCCCCGATATCGCTGTGTTTTCATACACCTATCATACCTTCCCCTATATCGCTGTGTTTTTGCGCACCTCTCATACCTTCCACTATATCGCTGTGTTTTTGCACACGTCTCATACCTTCCCCAATATCGCTGTGTTTTTGCACACCTCTCATACCTTCCCCTATATTGCTGTGTTTTTGCACACCTCTCATACCTTCCCCTATATCGCTGTATTTTCGCGCACCTCTCATGGCTTCCCCGATATCGCCGTGTATTCATGCACATTTCATACCTTCCCCTATATTGCTGTCTTTTCGCGCACATCCCATATCTTCCCCCATATTGCCGTGTTTTCATGCACATCTCATAACGTCCCCTATTTCACCCTGTTTTCGCGCACCTCTCATACCTTCCCCTATATCGCTCTGTTTTTGCGCACCTCTCATGGCTTCCCCGATATCGCTGTGTTTTCATGCACCTCTCATACCTTCCCCTATATCGCTGTGTTTTTGCACACCTCTCACAACTTCACCTACATCGCTGTGTTTTTTTCGCACCTCTGATGCATTCCCATGAATCGCCAAGTTTTCACGCACTTCGCATACTTTCCCCTATTTCGCCGTGTTTTCGTGCACCTCTCATAGCTTCCCCTATATAGCCGTGTTTACATGCACATCTCATTCCGTCCCCAATATCACTGTGTTTTCGCGCACCTCCCTTAGCATCCCCTATATCGCTGTTCCTTCGTTCACCTCTCATACCTTCCCCTATAACGCCCTGTCTTTGCGTACCTCACATACCTTCCCCTATATCGCTGTGTTTTCGTGCACCTCTCATACCTTCCCCTGTATCACCCTGTTTTCGTGCAGCTCTCATACCTTTCCCTATATCGCTGTATTTTCACGCACCTCTCATAACTTCCCTTATATCACCCTGTTTTCGCGCAGCTCTCATACCTTTCCCTATATCGCTGTGTTTTTGCACACCTCTCATACCTTCCCCTATATCGCTGTGTTTTCGCGCACCTCTCATGGCTTCCCCGATATCGCTGTGTTTTCGCGCACCTCTTATGGCTTCCCCGATATCGCTGTGTATTCATGCACATTTCATACCTTCCCCTATATTGCTGTCTTTTCGCGCACATCCCATAGCTTCACGTTTATCGCTGTTTTATTGCTCACCTCTCATAGGTTCCCCTTCATCGCCGTGTTTTCACGCACCTCTAATAACTTCTCCTATATCGCTGTATTTTTGCGCTCCTCTCATATCTTCCCCTATATTGCCGTGTTTTCATGCACATCTCATAACGTCCCCTATATCGCCCTGTTTTTGCGCACCTCCCATACCTTCCCTGATATCACAGTGCCTTCACGCACCCCTCATACCTTCCCCTATATCGCCCTGTTTTCGCGCACCTCCCATACCTTCCTCGATATCGCTGTGTTTTCATGCACCTCTCATACCTTCTGCAATATCACTGTGCCTTCGCGCACCTCTCATACTTTCCCCTATATTGCTGTGTTTTTGCACACTTCTCATAACTTCCCCTATATCGCTGTGATTTCGCGCACCTCTCATGTCTTCCCTTATATCGCCCTGTTTTCACGCACCTCCCATACCTTCCTCGATATCGCTGTGTTTTCATGCACCTCTCATACCTTCTCAAATATCACTGTGCCTTCGCGCACCTCTCACACCTTCCCCTATAACGCCCTGTTTTCGCGCACCTCCCATACCTTCCCTGATAGCGCTGTGTTTTCGTACACCTCTCATACCTTCCCCTATATCGCTGTTTTTTCACGCACCTCTCATAACTTCTCCTATATCGCTGTATTTTTGCGCACCTCTCATATCTTCCCCTATATTGCCGTGTTTTCATGCACATCTCATAATGTCACCTATATCACCCTGTTTTCGCGCACCTCTCATACCTTCCCCTATATCGCTGTTTTCTCACGCACCTCTGATAACTTCTCCCATATCGCTGTGTATTTGCGCACCTCTCATACCTTCCCCTATATCGCTGTGCTTTTGCACACTTCTCATAACTTCCCCTATATCGCTGTGATTTCGCGCACCTCTCATGTCTTCCCTTATATCGCCCTGCTTTCACGCCCCTCCCATGACTTCCCCGATATCGCCGTGTATTCATGCACATTTCATGGCTTCCCCTATATTGCTGTCTTTTCGCGCACATTCCATAGCTTCACCTTTATCGCTGTTTTATTGCTCACCTCTCATAGCTTCCCCTTTATCGCCGTGTTTTCGCGCACTTCTCATGTCTTCCCCTAATCGCCCTGATTTCACGCACCTCTCATACCTTTTCCTATTTTGCTGTATTTTTGCGCTCCTCTCATATCTTCCCCTATATTGCCGTCTTTTCATGCACATCTCACAACGTCCCCTATATCGCCCTATTTTCGCGCACCTCCCATGCTTTCTCCAATATCGCTGTGTTTTCATGCACCTCTCATAGCTTCCCCTCTATCGCTGTGATTTTGCACACCTCTCATACCTTCCGCTACATCGCTGTGTTTTTGCGCACCTCTCATGGCTTCCCCTATATCGCTGTGTTTTTGCGCACCTCTCATGGCTTCACCTATATCGCTGTGTTTTCGCTCCTCTCATAACTTCCCTACATCGCTGTGTTTTCTCGCACCTCTGATGCATTCCCATGTATCGCCAACTTTTCGCGCACCTCTCATACTTTCCCCTATTTCGCTGTGTTTTCGTGCACCTCTCATAGCTTCCCCTATGTAGCCGCGTTTTCATGCACATCTCATAACGTCCCCTATATCACCCTGTTTTTGCGCACCTCTCATACCTTCCCCTATATCGCTGTGTTTTTGCACACCTCTCATAACTTCCCCTACATCGCTGTGTTTTCTCGCACCTCTGATGCATTTATATGAATCGACAAGTTTTCGCGCACCTCTCATACTTTCCCCTATTTCGCTGTGTTTTCGTGCACCTCTCATAGCTTCCCCTATACAGCCGTGTTTTCATGCACATCTCAT
This sequence comes from Mobula birostris, assembly GCF_030028105.1. NCBI lineage: Eukaryota > Metazoa > Chordata > Chondrichthyes > Myliobatiformes > Myliobatidae > Mobula > Mobula birostris. Next base: position 2,547 of record NW_027277319.1, on the reverse strand, counting down.
ACTGTCCCCAATATCACTGTGTTTTCGCGCACCTCCCTTAGCATCCCCTATATCGCTGTTCCTTCGTTCACCTCTCATACAATCCCCTATAACGCCCTGTTTTTGCGTACCTCACATACCTTCCCCTATATCAATGTGTTTTCACGCACCTCTCTAACTTCCCCTATATCACCCTGTTTTCGTGCAGCTCTCATACCTTTCCCTATATCGCTGTGTTTTCACGCACCTCTCATAACTTCTCCTGTATCACCCTGTTTTCGCACAGCTCTCATACCTTTCCCTATATCACTGTTTTCACGCACCTTTCATAACTTCCCCTATATCGCTGTGTTTTTGCGCACCTCTCATACCTTCCCCTATATCGCTGTGTTTTCGCTTCTCTCATAACTTCCCCTATATCGCTGTGATTTCCTGCACCTCTGTGGGATTCCACCGTATTGCCGTGTTTTTGCGCTCATCCCATAGTTTCGCCTACATCGCTGCGTTTTCGCTCACCTCTCATACCTTCCCCTATATCGCTGTGTTTTCGCTTCTCTCATAACTTCCCCTTTATCGCTGTGATTTCTTGCACCTCTGTGGCATTCCACCGTATCGCCGTGTTTTTGCACTCATCCCATAGCTTCGCCTACATCGCTGCGTTTTCGCTCACCTCTCATACCTTCCCCATATCGTTGTCTTTTCGCGCACATCCCATATCTTCACCTTTATCGCTGTGTTATTGCTCACCTCTCCTACATTCCGCTATATCGCTGTGTTTTCGCGCACGTCCAATAGCGTCCCCTATATCGCTGTGTTTTCGGGCACCTCTCACAACTTCTCCTATATTGCCGTGTTTTTGCGCACCTCTGATACCTTCCCCTATACGCTGTGTTTTCGCGCACCTCTCATGGCTTCCCCTATATCGCCCTGTTTTCGAGCAATCTCATACCGTCCCCTATATCGCTGTGCTTTGGCGCACATACCATAGCTTCACCTTTATCGCTGTGTTATTGCTCACCTCTCATAGCTTCCCCTATATCGCCGTGTTTTCACGGACCTCTCATGTCTTCACCTATATCGCTATGTTTTCGCTCCTCTCATTACTTCCCTTATATCGCTGTGTTTTCTCGCACCTCTGATACATTCCCTTGTATCGCCATGTTTTCGTGCACCTCTCATAATTTACCCTATATCGCAATGTTCTCGCACACCTCTCATAACTTCCCCTGTATTGCTGTGTTTTTGCACACGTCCCATAGCGTCCCCTATATCGCTGTGTTTTCGGGCAGCTCTCATACTGTCCCTGTATCGCCATGTTTTCGCGCACATCCCATAGCTTTCACTATATTGCCCTGTTTTCATGCACCTCTCATGTCTTCCTCTATGTTACTGTGTTTTGATGCACCTCCCATAGCATCCCCTATATCCATGTGCCTTAGCGCTCCTCTCATACCTTCCCCTATATCGCCCTGTTTACGCGCAGCTCCCATTCCTTCCCCTATATCGCTGTGTTTTCAGGCACCTCTAATAACTTCTCCTATATCGCTGTATTTTTGCGCATCTCTCAAACCTTCCCCTATATCTCCATGTTTTCATGCACATTTCATAACGTCCCCTATATCGCTGTGTATTCGCGCACCTCCAATAGAATCTGCTATATCGCTGTGCCTTCGTGCACATCTCATACCTTCCCCTATATTGCCCTGTTTTCACGCACATCCCATAGCTTTGCCTTTATCGCCGTGATTTCGCGCACCTCTCATGCCTTCACCTATATCGCTATGTTTTCGTTCCTCTCATGACTTCCCTGATATCACTGTGTTTTCTCGCACCTCTGATACATTCCCCTGTATCGCCGTGTTCTCGCACACCTCTCATACCTTCCCGTATATCAATGTATTTTCGCGCACGTCCCATAGCGTCCCCTATATCACTGTGTTTTCGGGCACCTCTTATACCGTTCCCTATATCGTCATGTTTTCGCACACATCCCATTGCTTCCACTATATTGCCCTGTTTTCGCGCACCTCTCATGTCTTCCCCTCTATCACAGTGTTTTCGCGCACCTCTCAGATCATCCTCTTTATTGCTGTGCCTTCGCGCACCTCTCATACCTTCCCTTATATCGCCCTGTTTTCGCGCACCTCCCACAGCATCCCCTATATCACTGTGCCTTCGTGCACCTCTCATACCTTCCCCTATATCGCTGTGTTTTTGCGCACCTCTCATACCTTCCCCTACATCGCTGTGTTTTCACGCACCTCTCATAACTTCCCTATATTGCTGTCTTCTCACGCACATCCCATAGCTTCACCTTTATCACTGTGTTATTGCTTACCTCTCATAGCTTCCCCTATATCGCCGGGATTTCGCGCACCACTCATGTCTTCACTTCTATCGCTATGTTTTCGCTCCTCTCATTACTTCCCTTATGTCGCTGTGTTTTTTTGCACCTCTGATACATTACCCAGTATCGCTGCGTTCTCGCACACCTCTCATACCTTCCCCTATATCACTGTGCTTTCGCGCACGTCCCATAGCATCCCCTATATCACTGTGCCTTCACGC
>NW_027277318.1:0-29436 GCF_030028105.1 Mobula birostris | reverse complement strand
CCACACAGTCACGTGGAAAGGATACAAACTCCCCACACAGTCACGAGGAGAACAGACAAACTCCACACACAGTCACAAGGTGAACATACAAACTCCTCACACGGTCATGGGGAGAACACACAAACTCCCGACACGGTCACGGGGAGAATACACAAATCCCCCACACAGTCACAGGGTGAACATACAAACTCCCAACACGGTCACGGGGAGAACATACAAACTCCACACACAGTCATTGGGAGAACACACAAACTCCCCACACAGTCACGGGGAGAACACACAAACTCCCCACACAGTCACGTGGAAAGGATACAAACTCCCCACACAGTCACGAGGAGAACAGACAAACTCCACACACAGTCACAAGGTGAACATACAAACTCCTCACACGGTCATGGGGAGAACACACAAACTCCCGACACGGTCACGGGGAGAATACACAAACCCCCCACACAGTCACGGGGTGATCATACAAACTCCCAACACTGTCACGGGGAGAACATACAAACTCCACACACAGTCATTGGGAGAACACTCAAACTCCCCACACAGTCACAGGGTGAACACACAAACTCCCCACAGGTCACGGGAAGAGCTCACAAACTCCCCAATTGGTCGAGGGGAGAGCACACAAACTCCTCACATGGTCACGGGGTGATCATACAAACTCCCCACACATTCACAGGGTGAACACACAAACTCCCCACATGGTTGCGGAGAGAACACAAAACTGCCCACACGGTTATGGGGAGAGCACACAAACTCCACACACAGTCACGGTGAGAGCACACAAACTCCCCACACAGTCACGGGGAGAACACACAAGCTCCCCACACAGTCACGGGGAGAACACACAAAATCCCCACACAGTCATGGGGAGAACACACAAACTCCCCACACGGTCACATGGTAAACACACAAACTCCTCACACGGTCAAGGGGTGAACATACAAACTCCCCACATGGTCACGTGGTGAACACACAACCTCCTCACAAGGTCACGGGGTGATTATAAAAACTTCCCACACAGTCATGGGGAGAACACACAAAATCCCCACACGGTCACGGGGAGAACACAAAAACACACCACACAGTCACGGAAAGAACACACAAATTCCCCACACGGTCACGGGGAGAACACACAAACTCCCAACACGGTTATGGGGAGAGCACACAAACTCCCCACACGGTCACGAGGAGAGGACACAAATTCCCCACACAGTCACAGGAAGAACACACAAACTCTCCACACAGTCACGTGGAAAGGATACAAACTCCCCACACAGTCACGAGGAGAACAGACAAACTCCACACACAGTCACAGGGTGAACACACAAACTCCCCACCAGGTCACGCGGAGAACACACAAACTCCCCACACGGTCACGGGAAGAGCACACAAACTCTCCACACTGTCACGTGGAGAACAAAGAAGTTCCCCACATGATCTCGGGCAGAACGCAAAACTGCCGACACGGTTATGCGGAGAGCACACAAACTCCCCACACAGTCACGGGGAGAACAAACAAACTCCCCACATGGTCATGGGGAGAACACACAAACTCCACACACGGTCACATGGTGAACACACAAACTCCCCACACAGTCACGGGGAGAACACACAAACTCCCCACACGGTCACAGGGAGAACACACAAACACGCCACACGGTCACAGGGAGAGCACACAAACTCCCCACATGGTCACGGGGAGAGCACACAAACTCCCCACACGGTTATGGAGAGAGCACGCAAACTCCCCACACAGTCACGGGGAGAACACACAAACTCCCCACACAGTCACGGGGAGAACAAACTCCCCACATGGTCATGGGGAGAACACACAAACTCCAGACACAGTCATTGGGAGAACACTCAAACTCCCCAGACAGTCACAGGGTGAACACACAAACTCCCCACAGGTCACGGGAAGAGCACACAAACTCCCCAATTGGTCGAGGGAAGAGCACACAAACTCCTCACATGGTCACGTGGTGAACACACAAACTCCTCACATGGTCACGGGGTGATCATACAAACTTCCCACACAGTCATGGTGAGAACACACAAAATCCCCACACGGTCACGGGGAGAACACAAAAACAGAGCACACAGTCACGAAGAGAACACACAAACTCTCCACACAGTCACGGGGAGAACACACAGACTCCCCATAGGGTCACGTGGAGAACACAGAACTTCCCCACATGGTCACGGGGAGAACACACAAACTCCCCACACAGTCAGTTGGTGAACATACAAACTCCCCACACGGTCACAGGGAGAACACACAAACACCCCACACGGTCACAGGGAGAGCACACAAACTCCCCACATGGTCACGGGGAGAGCACACAAACTCCCCACACGGTTATGGGGAGAGCACACAAACTCCCCACACAGTCACGAGGAGAGGACACAAACTTCCCACACAGTCACGGTGAGAACACACAAACTCCCCACACGGTCACGTGGTCAACACACAAACTCCTGACACGGTCACGGGGAGAATACACAAACCCCCCACACAGTCACGGGGTGAACATACAAACTCTCAACACTGTCACGAGGAGAACATACAAACTCCACACACAGTCACTGGGAGAACACACTGACTCCCCACACAGTCACGAGGAGAACACACAAACTCCCCACACAGTCACGGTCAGAGCACACAAAATCACCACACGGACACGGGAAGAGCACACAAACTGCCTACACGGTTACGGTGAGAGCATACAAACTCCCCACATGGTCACGGGGAGAACAAACAAACTCCCCACATGGTCATAGGGAGAACACACAAACTCCACACACGGTCACGGGGTGAACATACAAACTCCGCACATGCTCACGTGGTGAACAAACTCCTCACATGGTCACGGAGTGATCAAACAAACTCCCCACACAGTCATGGGGAGAACACACAAACTCCTCACACGGTCACGGGGAGAACATAAAAACTCACCACACAGTCACGGGGAGAACACACAAACTCCCCACACAGTCACGGGGAGAGCACAAAAACTCCCCACACGGTCACGGGGAGAATACACAAACCCCCCACAAAGTCACGGGGTGAACATACAAACTCCCAACACGGTCACGGGGAGAACACACAAACACCCCACACGGTCACGGGGAGAGCACACAAGCTCCCCACACGGTTATGGGGAGAGCACACAAACTCCCCACACAGTCACGAGGAGAGAACACAAACTCCCCACACTGTCACGGGGAGAACACACAAATTCCCCACACAGTCACGGGGAGAATAAACAAACTCCCCACATGGTCACGGGGAGAACACACAAACTCCACACACAGTCACTGGGAGAACACACAAATTCCCCACACGGTCACGGGGAGAACACACAAACACCCCACACGGTCAAGGGGAGAGTACACAAACTCCCCACACGGTTATGGGGAGAGCACACAAACTCCCCACACAGTCACGAGAAGAGGACACAAACTCCCCATACTATCACGGGGAGAACAAACAAACTACACACACAGTCACGGGGAGAACACACAAACTCCCCACACGGTCAGTGGTTGAACATACAAACTCCTCACACGGTCACGGGGAGAACACACAAACACCCCACACGCTCACGGGGAGAGCACACAAACCCCCCACACAGTCACGGAGAGAACGCACAAACTCCCCATACAGTCACGGGGAGAACAAACAAACTCCCCACATGGTCACGGGGAGAACACACAAACTCCACAAACAGTCACTGGGAGAACACACAAATTCCCCACACGGTGACGGGGAGAACACACAAACTCCCCACACAGTCACAGGGAGAACACACAAACTCCCCACACAGTCACGGGGAGAGCACACAAACTCCCCACACGGTTATGGGGAGAGCACAGAAACTCCCCACACAGTCACGTGGAAAGGATACAAACTCCCCACACAGTCACGGGGAGAACACACAAACTCCCCACACAGTCACAGGGTGAACACACAAACTCCCCACCAGGTCACGGGGAGAACACACAAACTCCCCACACGGTCACGGGAAGAGCACACAAACTCTCCACACAGTCACGTGGAGAACAAAGAAGTTCCCCACATGATCTCGGGCAGAACGCAAAACTCCCGACACGGTTATGCGGAGAGCACACAAACTCCCCACACAGTCACGGGGTGAACATACAAACTCCGAACACGGTCACGGGGAGAGCACACAAACTCCCCACACGGTTATGGGGAGAGCACACAAACTCCCCACACAGTCACGAGGAGAGGACACAAACTCTCCACACAGTCACGGGGAGAACACACAGACTCCCCATAGGGTCACGTGGAGAACACAGAACTTCCCCACATGGTCACGGGGAGAACACACAAACTCTCCACACAGTCAGTTGGTGAACATACAAACTCCCCACAGGGTCATGGGGTGAACACACAAAGTCCCTACATGGTCACAGGGAGAACACACACACTCCCCACACAGTCACGGGGAGAACACACGAACTCCCCACACAGTCACGGGGAGAACACACAAACTCCCCACACAGTCACGGGGAGAACACTCAAAATCCCCACACGGTCACGGGGAGAACACAAAAACGCACCAGGCAGTGATGGAGAGAACACACAAACTCCCCACACGGTCACAGGGAGAACACACAAACACCCCACACGGTCACAGGGAGAGCACACAAACTCCCCACATGGTCACGGGGAGAGCACACAAACTCCCCACACGGTTAGGGGGAGAGCACACAAACTCTCCACACAGTCACGAGGAGAGGACACAAACTTCCCACACAGTCACGGTGAGAACACACAAACTCCCCACACGGTCACGTGGTCAACACACAAACTCCTGACACGGTCACGGGGAGAATACACAAACCCCCCACACAGTCACGGGGTGAACATACAAACTCTCAACACGGTCACGGGGAGAACATACAAACTCCACACACAGTCACTGGGAGAACACACTGACTCCCCACACAGTCACGAGGAGAACACACAAACTCCCCACACAGTCACGGTGAGAGCACACAAAATCAACACACGGTCACGGGAAGAGCACACAAACCACCTACACGGTTACGGTGAGAGCATACAAACTCCCCACATGGTCACGGGGAGAACACACAAACTCCACACACAGTCACTGGGAGAACACACAAACTGCCCACACGGTCACAGGGAGAACACACAAACACCCCACACGGTCACGGGGAGAGCACACAAACTCCCCACACGGTGACGGGGAGAGCACATAAACTCCCCACACAGTCACGGTGAGAGGACACAAACTCCCCACACAGTCACGGTGAGAAAACACAAACTCACCACACGGTCACGTGGTCAACACACAAACTCCCGACACGGTCACGGGGAGAATACACAAACCCCCCACACAGTCACGGGGTGAACATACAAACTCCCAACACGGTCACGGGGAGAATACACAAATCCCCCACACAGTCACAGGGTGAACATACAAACTCCCAACACGGTCACGGGGAGAACATACAAACTCCACACACAGTCATTGGGAGAACACACAAACTCCCCACACAGTCACGGGGAGAACACACAAACTCCCCACACAGTCACGTGGAAAGGATACAAACTCCCCACACAGTCACGAGGAGAACAGACAAACTCCACACACAGTCACAGGGTGAACACACAAACTCCCCACCAGGTCACGCGGAGAACACACAAACTCCCCACACGGTCACGGGAAGAGCACACAAACTCTCCACACTGTCACGTGGAGAACAAAGAAGTTCCCCACATGATCTCAGGCAGAACGCAAAACTGCCGACACGGTTATGCGGAGAGCACACAAACTCCCCACACAGTCACGGGGTGAACATACAAACTCCGAACACGGTCACGGGGAGAACACACAAACTCCACACACGGTCACGGGGAGAACACACAAACACCCCACACAGTAACGAGGAGAGGACACAAACTCCCCACACAGTCACGGGGAGAACAAACAAACTCCCCACATGGTCATGGGGAGAACACACAAACTCCACACACGGTCACATGGTGAACACACAAACTCCCCACACAGTCACGGGGAGAACACACAAACTCCCCACACGGTCACAGGGAGAACACACAAACACGCCACACGGTCACAGGGAGAGCACACAAACTCCCCACATGGTCACGGGGAGAGCACACAAACTCCCCACACGGTTATGGAGAGAGCACGCAAACTCCCCACACAGTCACGGGGAGAACACACAAACTCCCCACACAGTCACGGGGAGAACAAACAAACTCCCCACATGGTCATGGGGAGAACACACAAACTCCAGACACAGTCATTGGGAGAACACTCAAACTCCCCAGACAGTCACAGGGTGAACACACAAACTCCCCACAGGTCACGGGAAGAGCACACAAACTCCCCAATTGGTCGAGGGAAGAGCACACAAACTCCTCACATGGTCACGTGGTGAACACACAAACTCCTCACATGGTCACGGGGTGATCATACAAACTTCCCACACAGTCATGGTGAGAACACACAAAATCCCCACACGGTCACGGGGAGAACACAAAAACACAGCACACAGTCACGAAGAGAACACACAAACTCTCCACACAGTCACGGGGAGAACACACAGACTCCCCATAGGGTCACGTGGAGAACACAGAACTTCCCCACATGGTCACGGGGAGAACACACAAACTCCCCACACAGTCAGTTGGTGAACATACAAACTCCCCACACGGTCACAGGGAGAACACACAAACACCCCACACGGTCACAGGGAGAGCACACAAACTCCCCACATGGTCACGGGGAGAGCACACAAACTCCCCACACGGTTATGGGGAGAGCACACAAACTCCCCACACAGTCACGAGGAGAGGACACAAACTTCCCACACAGTCACGGTGAGAACACACAAACTCCCCACACGGTCACGTGGTCAACACACAAACTCCTGACACGGTCACGGGGAGAATACACAAACCCCCCACACAGTCACGGGGTGAACATACAAACTCTCAACACTGTCACGAGGAGAACATACAAACTCCACACACAGTCACTGGGAGAACACACTGACTCCCCACACAGTCACGAGGAGAACACACAAACTCCCCACACAGTCACGGTCAGAGCACACAAAATCACCACACGGACACGGGAAGAGCACACAAACTGCCTATACGGTTACGGTGAGAGCATACAAACTCCCCACATGGTCACGGGGAGAACAAACAAACTCCACACACGGTCACGGGGTGAACATACAAACTCCGCACATGCTCACGTGGTGAACAAACTCCTCACATGGTCACGGAGTGATCAAACAAACTCCCCACACAGTCATGGGGAGAACACACAAACTCCTCACACGGTCACGGGGAGAACATAAAAACTCACCACACAGTCACGGGGAGAACACACAAACTCCCCACACAGTCACGGGGAGAGCACAAAAACTCCCCACACGGTCACGGGGAGAATACACAAACCCCCCACAAAGTCACGGGGTGAACATACAAACTCCCAACACGGTCACGGGGAGAACACACAAACACCCCACACGGTCACGGGGAGAGCACACAAGCTCCCCACACGGTTATGGGGAGAGCACACAAACTCCCCACACAGTCACGAGGAGAGAACACAAACTCCCCACACTGTCACGGGGAGAACACACAAATTCCCCACACAGTCACGGGGAGAATAAACAAACTCCCCACATGGTCACGGGGAGAACACACAAACTCCACACACAGTCACTGGGAGAACACACAAATTCCCCACACGGTCACGGGGAGAACACACAAACACCCCACACGGTCAAGGGGAGAGTACACAAACTCCCCACACGGTTATGGGGAGAGCACACAAACTCCCCACACAGTCACGAGAAGAGGACACAAACTCCCCATACTATCACGGGGAGAACAAACAAACTACACACACAGTCACGGGGAGAACACACAAACTCCCCACACGGTCAGTGGTTGAACATACAAACTCCTCACACGGTCACGGGGAGAACACACAAACACCCCACACGCTCACGGGGAGAGCACACAAACCCCCCACACAGTCACGGAGAGAACGCACAAACTCCCCATACAGTCACGGGGAGAACAAACAAACTCCCCACATGGTCACGGGGAGAACACACAAACTCCACAAACAGTCACTGGGAGAACACACAAATTCCCCACACGGTGACGGGGAGAACACACAAACTCCCCACACAGTCACAGGGAGAACACACAAACTCCCCACACAGTCACGGGGAGAGCACACAAACTCCCCACACGGTTATGGGGAGAGCACAGAAACTCCCCACACAGTCACGTGGAAAGGATACAAACTCCCCACACAGTCACGGGGAGAACACACAAACTCCCCACACAGTCACAGGGTGAACACACAAACTCCCCACCAGGTCACGGGGAGAACACACAAACTCCCCACACGGTCACGGGAAGAGCACACAAACTCTCCACACAGTCACGTGGAGAACAAAGAAGTTCCCCACATGATCTCGGGCAGAACGCAAAACTCCCGACACGGTTATGCGGAGAGCACACAAACTCCCCACACAGTCACGGGGTGAACATACAAACTCCGAACACGGTCACGGGGAGAGCACACAAACTCCCCACACGGTTATGGGGAGAGCACACAAACTCCCCACACAGTCACGAGGAGAGGACACAAACTCTCCACACAGTCACGGGGAGAACACACAGACTCCCCATAGGGTCACGTGGAGAACACAGAACTTCCCCACATGGTCACGGGGAGAACACACAAACTCTCCACACAGTCAGTTGGTGAACATACAAACTCCCCACAGGGTCATGGGGTGAACACACAAAGTCCCTACATGGTCACAGGGAGAACACACACACTCCCCACACAGTCACGGGGAGAACACACGAACTCCCCACACAGTCACGGGGAGAACACACAAACTCCCCACACAGTCACGGGGAGAACACTCAAAATCCCCACACGGTCACGGGGAGAACACAAAAACGCACCAGGCAGTGATGGAGAGAACACACAAACTCCCCACACGGTCACAGGGAGAACACACAAACACCCCACACGGTCACAGGGAGAGCACACAAACTCCCCACATGGTCACGGGGAGAGCACACAAACTCCCCACACGGTTAGGGGGAGAGCACACAAACTCTCCACACAGTCACGAGGAGAGGACACAAACTTCCCACACAGTCACGGTGAGAACACACAAACTCCCCACACGGTCACGTGGTCAACACACAAACTCCTGACACGGTCACGGGGAGAATACACAAACCCCCCACACAGTCACGGGGTGAACATACAAACTCTCAACACGGTCACGGGGAGAACATACAAACTCCACACACAGTCACTGGGAGAACCCACTGACTCCCCACACAGTCACGAGGAGAACACACAAACTCCCCACACAGTCACGGTGAGAGCACACAAAATCAACACACGGTCACGGGAAGAGCACACAAACCACCTACACGGTTACGGTGAGAGCATACAAACTCCCCACATGGTCACGGGGAGAACACACAAACTCCACACACAGTCACTGGGAGAACACACAAACTGCCCACACGGTCACAGGGAGAACACACAAACACCCCACACGGTCACGGGGAGAGCACACAAACTCCCCACACGGTGACGGGGAGAGCACATAAACTCCCCACACAGTCACGGTGAGAGGACACAAACTCCCCACACAGTCACGGTGAGAAAACACAAACTCACCACACGGTCACGTGGTCAACACACAAACTCCCGACACGGTCACGGGGAGAATACACAAACCCCCCACACAGTCACGGGGTGAACATACAAACTCCCAACACGGTCACGGGGAGAATACACAAATCCCCCACACAGTCACAGGGTGAACATACAAACTCCCAACACGGTCACGGGGAGAACATACAAACTCCACACACAGTCATTGGGAGAACACACAAACTCCCCACACAGTCACGGGGAGAACACACAAACTCCCCACACAGTCACGTGGAAAGGATACAAACTCCCCACACAGTCACGAGGAGAACAGACAAACTCCACACACAGTCACAGGGTGAACATACAAACTCCTCACACGGTCATGGGGAGAACACACAAACTCCCGACACGGTCACGGGGAGAATACACAAACCCCCCACACAGTCACGGGGTGATCATACAAACTCCCAACACTGTCACGGGGAGAACATACAAACTCCACACACAGTCATTAGGAGAACACTCAAACTCCCCACACAGTCACAGGGTGAACACACAAACTCCCCACAGGTCACGGGAAGAGCTCACAAACTCCCCAATTGGTCGAGGGGAGAGCACACAAACTCCTCACATGGTCACGGGGTGATCATACAAACTCCCCACACAGTCACAGGGTGAACACACAAACTCCCCACATGGTCGCGGAGAGAACACAAAACTCCCCACACGGTTATGGGGAGAGCACACAAACTCCACACACAGTCACGGTGAGAGCACACAAACTCCCCACACAGTCACGGGGAGAACACACAAGCTCCCCACACAGTCACGGGGAGAACACACAAAATCCCCACACAGTCATGGGGAGAACACACAACTCCCCACACGGTCACATGGTGAACACACAAACTCCTCACACGGTCAAGGGGTGAACATACAAACTCCCCACATGGTCACGTGGTGAACACACAACCTCCTCACAAGGTCACGGGGTGATTATAAAAACTTCCCACACAGTCATGGGGAGAACACACAAAATCCCCACACGGTCACGGGGAGAACACAAAAACACACCACACAGTCACGGAAAGAACACACAAATTCCCCACACGGTCACGGGGAGAACACACAAACTCCCAGCACGGTTATGGGGAGAGCACACAAACTCCCCACACAGTCACGAGGAGAGGACACAAATTCCCCACACAGTCACAGGAAGAACACACAAACTCTCCACACAGTCACGGGGAGAACACACAAACTCCCCACACGGTTATGGGGAGAGCACACAAACTCCCCACACAGTCACGTGGAAAGGATACAAACTCCCCACACAGTCACGAGGAGAACAGACAAACTCCACACACAGTCACAGGGTGAACACACAAACTCCCCACCAGGTCACGCGGAGAACACACAAACTCCCCACACGGTCACGGGAAGAGCACACAAACTCTCCACACTGTCACGTGGAGAACAAAGAAGTTCCCCACATGATCTCGGGCAGAACGCAAAACTGCCGACACGGTTATGCGGAGAGCACACAAACTCCCCACACAGTCACGGGGTGAACATACAAACTCCGAACACGGTCACGGGGAGAACACATAAACTCCACACACGGTCACGGGGAGAACACACAAACACCCCACACAGTAACGAGGAGAGGACACAAACTCCCCACACAGTCACGGGGAGAACAAACAAACTCCCCACATGGTCATGGGGAGAACACACAAACTCCACACACGGTCACATGGTGAACACACAAACTCCCCACACAGTCACGGGGAGAACACACAAACTCCCCACACGGTCACAGGGAGAACACACAAACACGCCACACGGTCACAGGGAGAGCACACAAACTCCCCACATGGTCACGGGGAGAGCACACAAACTCCCCACACGGTTATGGAGAGAGCACGCAAACTCCCCACACAGTCACGGGGAGAACACACAAACTCCCCACACAGTCACGGGGAGAACAAACAAACTCCCCACATGGTCATGGGGAGAACACACAAACTCCAGACACAGTTATTGGGAGAACACTCAAACTCCCCAGACAGTCACAGGGTGAACACACAAACTCCCCACAGGTCACGGGAAGAGCTCACAAACTCCCCAATTGGTCGAGGGAAGAGCACACAAACTCCTCACATGGTCACGTGGTGAACACACAAACTCCTCACATGGTCACGGGGTGATCATACAAACTTCCCACACAGTCATGGTGAGAACACACAAAATCCCCACACGGTCACGGGGAGAACACAAAAACACAGCACACAGTCACGAAGAGAACACACAAACTCTCCACACAGTCACGGGGAGAACACACAGACTCCCCATAGGGTCACGTGGAGAACACAGAACTTCCCCACATGGTCACGGGGAGAACACACAAACTCCCCACACAGTCAGTTGGTGAACATACAAACTCCCCACACGGTCACAGGGAGAACACACAAACACCCCACACGGTCACAGGGAGAGCACACAAACTCCCCACATGGTCACGGGGAGAGCACACAAACTCCCCACACGGTTATGGGGAGAGCACACAAACTCCCCACACAGTCACGAGGAGAGGACACAAACTTCCCACACAGTCACGGTGAGAACACACAAACTCCCCACACGGTCACGTGGTCAACACACAAACTCCTGACACGGTCACGGGGAGAATACACAAACCCCCCACACAGTCACGGGGTGAACATACAAACTCTCAACACTGTCACGAGGAGAACATACAAACTCCACACACAGTCACTGGGAGAACACACTGACTCCCCACACAGTCACGAGGAGAACACACAAACTCCCCACACAGTCACGGTCAGAGCACACAAAATCACCACACGGACACGGGAAGAGCACACAAACTGCCTACACGGTTACGGTGAGAGCATACAAACTCCCCACATGGTCACGGGGAGAACAAACAAACTCCCCACATGGTCATAGGGAGAACACACAAACTCCACACACGGTCACGGGGTGAACATACAAACTCCGCACATGCTCACGTGGTGAACACACAAACTCCTCACATGGTCACGGAGTGATCAAACAAACTCCCCACACAGTCATGGGGAGAACACACAAACTCCTCACACGGTCACGGGGAGAACATAAAAACTCACCACACAGTCACGGGGAGAACACACAAACTCCCCACACAGTCACGGGGAGAGCACAAAAACTCCCCACACGGTCACGGGGAGAATACACAAACCCCCCACAAAGTCACGGGGTGAACATACAAACTCCCAACACGGTCACGGGGAGAACACACAAACACCCCACACGGTCACGGGGAGAGCACACAAGCTCCCCACACGGTTATGGGGAGAGCACACAAACTCCCCACACAGTCACGAGGAGAGAACACAAACTCCCCACACTGTCACGGGGAGAACACACAAATTCCCCACACAGTCACGGGGAGAATAAACAAACTCCCCACATGGTCACGGGGAGAACACACAAACTCCACACACAGTCACTGGGAGAACACACAAATTCCCCACACGGTCACGGGGAGAACACACAAACACCCCACACGGTCAAGGGGAGAGTACACAAACTCCCCACACGGTTATGGGGAGAGCACACAAACTCCCCACACAGTCACGAGGAGAGGACACAAACTCCCCATACTATCACGGGGAGAACAAACAAACTACACACACAGTCACGGGGAGAACACACAAACTCCCCACACGGTCAGTGGTTGAACATACAAACTCCTCACACGGTCACGGGGAGAACACACAAACACCCCACACGCTCACGGGGAGAGCACACAAACCCCCCACACAGTCACGGAGAGAACGCACAAACTCCACAAACAGTCACTGGGAGAACACACAAATTCCCCACACGGTGACGGGGAGAACACACAAACTCCCCACACGGTTATGGGGAGAGCACACAAACTCCCCGCACAGTCACGAGGAGAGGACACAAACTCCCCACACAGTCACAGGGAGAACACACAAACTCCCCACACAGTCACGGAGAGAGCACACAAACTCCCCACATGGTCATGGGGAGAACACACAAACTCCACACACGGTCACATGGTGAACACACAAACTCCCCACACAGTCACGGGGAGAACACACAAACTCCCCACACAGTCACGGGGAGAACACACAAACTCCCCACACAGTCACGGGGAGAACACACAAAATCCCCACACGGTCACGGGGAGAACACAAAAACGCACCAGGCAGTCACGGAGAGAAAACACAAACTCCCCACACGGTCACAGGGAGAACACACAAACACCCCACACGGTCACAGGGAGAGCACAAAAACTCCTCACATGGTCACGGGGAGAGCACACAAACTCCCCATACGGTTATGGGGAGAGCACACAAACTCCCCACACAGTCACGAGAAGAGGACACAAACTTCCCACACAGTCACGGTGAGAACACACAAACTCCACACACGGTCACGTGGTCAACACACAAACTCCTGACACGGTCACGGGGAGAATACACAAACCCCCCACACAGTCACGGTGAGAACACACAAACTCCCCACACAGTCACGGGGAGAACAAACAAACTCCCCACATGGTCATGGGGAGAACACACAAACTCCACACACAGTCACGGGGAGAACACACAAACTCCCCACACGGTCACTGGGTGAACATACAAACTCCTCACATGGTTATGGGGAGAACACACAAATACCCCACACTGTCACGGGGAGAGCACACAAACTCCCCACACAGTCACGAGGGGAGAACAAAAACTCACCACACAGTCACGGGGAGAACACACAAACTCCCCACACGGTCCCGGGGAGAACACACAAACTCCCCATACGGTCACGTGGTCAACACACAAACTCCCCACACTGTCACGGGAAGAGCACACAAACAGCCTACACGGTCACGGTGAGAGCATACAAACTCCCCACACAGTCACGGGGAGAACACACAAACTCCCCACACAGTCACGGGGAGAACACACAAAATCCCCACACGGTCACGGGGAGAACACACAAACTCCTCACACAGTCACGGGGTGAACATACAAACTCCCCCCACGGTCACGAGGAGAGCACAGAAACTCCCCACACAGTGACGGGGAGAACACACAAAATCCCCACACGGTCACGGGGATAACACACAAACTCCCCACATGGTCACGGGGAGAACACACAAACTCCACAAACAGTCACTGGGAGAACACACAAACTCCCCACACGGTTATGGGGAGAGCACACAAACTCCCCGCACAGTCACGAGGAGAGAACACAAACTCCCCACACGGTTATGGGGAGAGGACAGAAACTCCCCACACAGTCACGTGGAAAGGATACAAACTCCCCACACAGTCACGGGGAGAACACACAAACTCCCCACACAGTCACAGGGTGAACACACAAACTCCCCACCAGGTCACGGGGAGAACATACAAACTCCCCACACGGTCACGGGAAGAGCACACAAACTCTCCACACAGTCACGTGGAGAACAAAGAAGTTCCCCACATGATCTCGGGCAGAACGCAAAACTCCCGACACGGTTATGCGGAGAGCACACAAACTCCCCACACAGTCACGGGGTGAACATACAAACTCCGAACACGGTCACGGGGAGAGCACACAAACTCCCCACACGGTTATGGGGAGAGCACACAAACTCCACACACGGTCACGGGGTGAACATACAAACTCCGCACATGCTCACGTGGTGAACACACAAACTCCTCACATGGTCACGGAGTGATCAAACAAACTCCCCACACAGTCATGGGGAGAACACACAAACTCCTCACACGGTCACGGGGAGAACATAAAAACTCACCACACAGTCACGGGGAGAACACACAAACTCCCCACACAGTCACGGGGAGAGCACAAAAACTCCCCACACGGTCACGGGGAGAATACACAAACCCCCCACAAAGTCACGGGGTGAACATACAAACTCCCAACACGGTCACGGGGAGAACACACAAACACCCCACACGGTCACGGGGAGAGCACACAAGCTCCCCACACGGTTATGGGGAGAGCACACAAACTCCCCACACAGTCACGAGGAGAGAACACAAACTCCCCACACTGTCACGGGGAGAACACACAAATTCCCCACACAGTCACGGGGAGAATAAACAAACTCCCCACATGGTCACGGGGAGAACACACAAACTCCACACACAGTCACTGGGAGAACACACAAATTCCCCACACGGTCACGGGGAGAACACACAAACACCCCACATGGTCACGGGGAGAACACACAAACTCCACAAACAGTCACTGGGAGAACACACAAATTCCCCACACGGTGACGGGGAGAACACACAAACTCCCCACACGGTTATGGGGAGAGCACACAAACTCCCCGCACAGTCACGAGGAGAGGACACAAACTCCCCACACAGTCACAGGGAGAACACACAAACTCCCCACACAGTCACGGAGAGAGCACACAAACTCCCCACATGGTCATGGGGAGAACACACAAACTCCACACACGGTCACATGGTGAACACACAAACTCCCCACACAGTCACGGGGAGAACACACAAACTCCCCACACAGTCACGGGGAGAACACACAAACTCCCCACACAGTCACGGGGAGAACACACAAAATCCCCACACGGTCACGGGGAGAACACAAAAACGCACCAGGCAGTCACGGAGAGAAAACACAAACTCCCCACACGGTCACAGGGAGAACACACAAACACCCCACACGGTCACAGGGAGAGCACACAAACTCCTCACATGGTCACGGGGAGAGCACACAAACTCCCCATACGGTTATGGGGAGAGCACACAAACTCCCCACACAGTCACGAGAAGAGGACACAAACTTCCCACACAGTCACGGTGAGAACACACAAACTCCACACACGGTCACGTGGTCAACACACAAACTCCTGACACGGTCACGGGGAGAATACACAAACCCCCCACACAGTCACGGTGAGAACACACAAACTCCCCACACAGTCACGGGGAGAACAAACAAACTCCCCACATGGTCATGGGGAGAACACACAAACTCCACACACAGTCACGGGGAGAACACACAAACTCCCCACACGGTCACTGGGTGAACATACAAACTCCTCACATGGTTATGGGGAGAACACACAAATACCCCACACTGTCACGGGGAGAGCACACAAACTCCCCACACAGTCACGAGGGGAGAACAAAAACTCACCACACAGTCACGGGGAGAACACACAAACTCCCCACACGGTCCCGGGGAGAACACACAAACTCCCCATACGGTCACGTGGTCAACACACAAACTCCCCACACTGTCACGGGAAGAGCACACAAACTGCCTACACGGTCACGGTGAGAGCATACAAACTCCCCACACAGTCACGGGGAGAACACACAAACTCCCCACACAGTGACGGGGAGAACACACAAAATCCCCACACGGTCACGGGGAGAACACACAAACTACTCACACAGTCACGGGGTGAACATACAAACTCCCCCCACGGTCACGAGGAGAGCACACAAACTCCCCACACAGTGACGGGGAGAACACACAAAATCCCCACACGGTCACGGGGATAACACACAAACTCCCCACATGGTCACGGGGAGAACACACAAACTCCACAAACAGTCACTGGGAGAACACACAAACTCCCCACACGGTTATGGGGAGAGCACACAAACTCCCCGCACAGTCACGAGGAGAGAACACAAACTCCCCACACGGTTATGGGGAGAGGACAGAAACTCCCCACACAGTCACGTGGAAAGGATACAAACTCCCCACACAGTCACGGGGAGAACACACAAACTCCCCACACAGTCACAGGGTGAACACACAAACTCCCCACCAGGTCACGGGGAGAACACACAAACTCCCCACACGGTCACGGGAAGAGCACACAAACTCTCCACACAGTCACGTGGAGAACAAAGAAGTTCCCCACATGATCTCGGGCAGAACGCAAAACTCCCGACACGGTTATGCGGAGAGCACACAAACTCCCCACACAGTCACGGGGTGAACATACAAACTCCGAACACGGTCACGGGGAGAGCACACAAACTCCCCACACGGTTATGGGGAGAGCACACAAACTCCCCACACAGTCACGAGGAGAGGACACAAACTCTCCACACAGTCACGGGGAGAACACACAGACTCCCCATAGGGTCACAGAGAGAACACTCAAAATCTCCACACGGTCACGGGGAGAACACAAAAACGCACCAGGCAGTCATGGAGAGAACACACAAACTCCCCACACGGTCACAGGGAGAACACACAAACACCCCACACGGTCACACGGAGAGCACACAAACACCCTACACAGTAACGAGGAGAGGACACAAACTCCCCACACAGTCACGGGGAGAACACACAAACTCCCCACACAGTCACGGGGAGAACAAACAAACTCCCCACATGGTCATGGGGAGAACACACAAACTCCACACACGGTCACATGGTGAACACACAAACTCCCCACACAGTCACGGGGAGAACACACAAACTCCCCACACAGTCACGGGGAGAACACACAAACTCCCCACACAGTCACGGGGAGAACACACAAAATCCCCACACGGTCACGGGGAGAACACAAAAACGCACCAGGCAGTCACGGAGAGAAAACACAAACTCCCCACACGGTCACAGGGAGAGCACACAAACTCCTCACATGGTCACGGGGAGAGCACGCAAACTCCCCATACGGTTATGGGGAGAGCACACAAACTCCCCACACAGTCACGAGGAGAGGACACAAACTTCCCACACAGTCACGGTGAGAACACACAAACTCCACACACGGTCACGTGGTCAACACACAAACTCCTGACATGGTCACGGGGAGAATACACAAACCCCCCACAAAGTCACGGTGAGAACAAACAAACTCCCCACACAGTCACGGGGAGAACAAATAAACTCCCCACATGGTCATGGGGAGAACACACAAACTCCCCACACGGTCACTGGGTGAACATACAAACTCCTCACATGGTCATGGGGAGAACACACAAATACCCCACACGGTCCCGGGGAGAACACACAAACTCCCCATACGGTCACGTAGTCAACACACAAACTCCCCACACTGTCACGGGGAGAACAAATAAACTCCCCACATGGTCATGGGGAGAACACACAAACTCCCCACACGGTCACTGGGTGAACATACAAACTCCTCACATGGTCATGGGGAGAACACACAAATACCCCACACGGTCCCGGGGAGAGCACACAAACTCCCCACACAGTCACGAGGGGAGAACAAAAACTCACCACACAGTCACGGGGAGAACACACAAACTCCCCACACGGTCCCGGGGAGAACACACAAACTCCCCATACGGTCACGTAGTCAACACACAAACTCCCCACACTGTCACGGGAAGAGCACACAAACTGCCTACACGGTCACGGTGAGAGCATACAAACTCCCCACACAGTCACGGGGAGAACACACAAACTCCCCACACAGTGACGGGGAGAACACACAAAATCCCCACACGGTCACGGGGAGAACACACAAACTCCTCACACAGTCACGGGGTGAACATACAAACTCCCCCCACGGTCACGAGGAGAGCACACAAACTCCCCACACAGTCACGAGGAGAGGACACAAACTCTCCACACAGTCACGGGGAGAACACACAGACTCCCCATAGGGTCACGTGGAGAACACAGAACTTCCCCACATGGTCACGGGGAGAACACACAAACTCTCCACACAGTCAGTTGGTGAACATACAAACTCCCCACAGGGTCATGGGGTGAACACACAAAGTCCCTACATGGTCACGGGGAGAACACACGAACTCCCCACACAATCACGGGGAGAACACACAAACTCCCCACACAGTCACGGGGAGAACACACAAACTCCCCACACGGTCACAGGGAGAACACACAAACTCCACACACAGTCACTGGGAGAACACACAAACTGCCCACACGGTCACAGGGAGAACACACAAACACCCCACACGGTCACGGGGAGAGCACACAAACTCCCCACACGGTCACGTGGTCAACACACAAACTCCCGACACGGTCACGGGGAGAATACACAAACCCCCCACACAGTCACGGGGTGAACATACAAACTCCCAACACGGTCACGGGGAGAATACACAAAACCCCCACACAGTCACGGGGTGAACATACAAACTCCCAACACGGTCACAGGGAGAACATACAAACTCCACACACAGTCATTGGGAGAACACACAAACTCCTCACACAGTCACGGGGAGAACACACAAACTGCCTACACGGTTACAGTGAGAGCATACAAACTCCCCACATGGTCACGGGGAGAACAAACAAACTCCCCACATGGTCATAGGGAGAACACACAAACTCCACACACGGTCACATGGTGAACACACAAACTCCTCACACGGTCACAGGGTGAACATACAAACTCCGCACATTGTCACGTGGTGAACACACAAACTCCTCACATGGTCACGGAGTGATCATACAAACTCCCCACACAGTCACGGGGAGAACACACAAACTCCTCACACGGTCACGGGGAGAACATAAAAACTCACCACACAGTCACGGAGAGAACACACAAACTCCCCACAGGATTACGGGGTGAACACACAAAGTCCCTACATGGTCACAGGGAGAACACACACACTCACCACACAGTCACGGAGAGAACACACAAACTCCCCACACAGTCACGGAGAGAACACACAAACTCCCCACACAGTCACGGGGTGAACAAACAAACTCCCCATATGGTCACGGGGAGAACACACAAACTCCACACACAGTCACTGGGAGAACACACAAACTCCCCACACGGTAACGGGGAGAACACACAAACACCCCACACGGTCAAGGGGAGAGCACAAAAACTCCCCACACGGTCACGGGGAGAATACACAAACCCCCCACAAAGTCACAGGGTGAACATACAAACTCCCAACACGGTCACGGGGAGAACACACAAACACCCCACACGGTCACGGGGAGAGCACACAAGCTCCCCACACGGTTATGGGGAGAGCACACAAACCCCCCACACAGTCACGAGGAGAGGACACAAACTCCCCACACAGTCACGGGGATAACACACAAATTCCCCACACAGTCACGGGGAGAATAAACAAACTCCCCACATGGTCACGGGGAGAACACACAAACTCCACACACAGTCACTGGGAGAACACACAAATTCCCCACACGGTCACGGGGAGAACACACAAACACCCCACACGGTCACGGGAAGAGCACACAAACTCCCCACACGGTTATGGGGAGAGCACACAAACTCCCCACACAGTCACGAGGAGAGGACACAAACTCCCCATACTATCACGGGGAGAACAAACAAACTCCCCACATAGTCATGGGGAGAACACACAAACTACACACACAGTCACTGGGAGAACACACAAATTCCCCACACGGTCACGGGGAGAGCACACAAACCCCCCACACAGTTATGGGGAGAGCACACAAACTCCCCACACAGTCACGAGGAGAGGACACAAACTCCCCACACAGTCACGGGGAGAACACACAAACTCCCCACACAGTCACGGGGAGAACAAACAAACTCCCCACATGGTCACGGGGAGAACACACAAACTCCACAAACAGTCACTGGGAGAACACACAAATTCCCCACACGGTGACGGGGAGAACACACAAACTCCCCACACGGTTATGGGGAGAGCACACAAACTCCCCGCACAGTCACGAGGAGAGGACACAAACTCCCCACACAGTCACAGGGAGAACACACAAACTCCCCACACAGTCACGGGGAGAACAAACAAACTCCCCACATGGTCATGGGGAGAACACACAAACTCCACACACGGTCACATGGTGAACACACAAACTCCCCACACAGTCACGGGGAGAACACACAAAATCCCCACACGGTCACGGGGAGAACACAAAAACGCACCAGGCAGTCACGAAGAAAAAACACAAACTCCCCACACGGTCACAGGGAGAGCACACAAACTCCCCACATGGTCACGGGGAGAGCACACAAACTCCCCACACGGTTATGGGGAGAGCACACAAACTCCCCACACAGTCACGAGGAGAGGACACAAACTTCCCACACAGTCACGGTGAGAACACACAAACTCCACACACGGTCACGTGGTCAACACACAAACTCCTGACACGGTCACGGGGAGAATACACAAACCCCCCACACAGTCACGGTGAGAACACACAAACTCCCCACACAGTCACGGGGAGAACAAACAAACTCCCCACATGGTCATGGGGAGAACACACAAACTCCCCACACGGTCACTGGGTGAACATACAAACTCCTCACATGGTCATGGGGAGAACACACAAACTCCTCACACGGTCACGGGGAGAGCACACAAACTCCACACACAGTCACGTGGAAAGGATACAAACTCCCCACACGGTCACTGGGTGAACATACAAACTCCTCACATGGTCATGGGGAGACCACACAAATACCCCACACTGTCACGGGGAGAGCACACAAACTCCTCACACAGTCACGGGGTGAACATACAAACTCCCCCCACGGTCACGGGGAGAGCACACAAACTCCCCACACGGTTATGGGGAGAGCACACAAACTCCACACACAGTCACGAGGAGAACACACAAACTCCCCACACAGTCACGGGGAGAACACACAAACTCCCCACACAGTGACGGGGAGAACACACAAAATCCCCACACGGTCACGGGGAGAACACACAAACTCCTCACACAGTCACGGTGTGAACATACAAACTCCCCCCACGGTCACGGGGAGAGCACACAAACTCCCCACACGGTTATGGGGAGAGCACACAAACTCCCCACACAGTGACGGGGAGAACACACAAAATCCCCACACGGTCACGGGGATAACACACAAACTCCCCACATGGTCACGGGGAGAACACACAAACTCCACAAACAGTCACTGGGAGAACACACAAACTCCCCACACGGTTATGGGGAGAGCACACAAACTCCCCGCACAGTCACGAGGAGAGACCACAAACTCCGTGAACACAAACTCCCCACACGGTTATGGGGAGAGGACAGAAACTCCCCACACAGTCACGTGGAAAGGATACAAACTCCCCACACAGTCACGGGGAGAACACACAAACTCCCCACACAGTCACAGGGTGAACACACAAACTCCCCACCAGGTCACGGGGAGAACACACAAACTCCCCACACGGTCACGGGAAGAGCACACAAACTCTCCACACAGTCACGTGGAGAACAAAGAAGTTCCCCACATGATCTCGGGCAGAACGCAAAACTCCCGACACGGTTATGCGGAGAGCACACAAACTCCCCACACAGTCACGGGGTGAACATACAAACTCCGAACACGGTCACGGGGAGAGCACACAAACTCCCCACACGGTTATGGGGAGAGCACACAAACTCCCCACACAGTCACGAGGAGAGGACACAAACTCTCCACACAGTCACGGGGAGAACACACAGACTCCCCATAGGGTCACGGGGAGAACACTCAAAATCTCCACACGGTCACGGGGAGAACACAAAAACGCACCAGGCAGTCATGGAGAGAACACACAAACTCCCCACACGGTCACAGGGAGAACACACAAACACCCCACACGGTCACACGGAGAGCACACAAACACCCTACACAGTAACGAGGAGAGGACACAAACTCCCCACACAGTCACGGGGAGAACACACAAACTCCCCACACAGTCACGGGGAGAACAAACAAACTCCCCACATGGTCATGGGGAGAACACACAAACTCCACACACGGTCACATGGTGAACACACAAACTCCCCACACAGTCACGGGGAGAACACACAAACTCCCCACACAGTCACGGGGAGAACACACAAACTCCCCACACAGTCACGGGGAGAACACACAAAATCCCCACACGGTCACGGGGAGAACACAAAAACGCACCAGGCAGTCACGGAGAGAAAACACAAACTCCCCACACGGTCACAGGGAGAGCACACAAACTCCTCACATGGTCACGGGGAGAGCACGCAAACTCCCCATACGGTTATGGGGAGAGCACACAAACTCCCCACACAGTCACGAGGAGAGGACACAAACTTCCCACACAGTCACGGGGAGAACACACAAACTCCCCACACAGTGACGGGGAGAACACACAAAATCCCCACACGGTCACGGGGAGAACACACAAACTCCTCACACAGTCACGGTGTGAACATACAAACTCCCCCCACGGTCACGGGGAGAGCACACAAACTCCCCACACGGTTATGGGGAGAGCACACAAACTCCCCACACAGTGACGGGGAGAACACACAAAATCCCCACACGGTCACGGGGATAACACACAAACTCCCCACATGGTCACGGGGAGAACACACAAACTCCACAAACAGTCACTGGGAGAACACACAAACTCCCCACACGGTTATGGGGAGAGCACACAAACTCCCCGCACAGTCACGAGGAGAGAACACAAACTCCCCACACGGTTATGGGGAGAGGACAGAAACTCCCCACACAGTCACGTGGAAAGGATACAAACTCCCCACACAGTCACGGAGAGAACACACAAACTCCCCACACAGTCACAGGGTGAACACACAAACTCCCCACCAGGTCACGGGGAGAACACACAAACTCCCCACACGGTCACGGGAAGAGCACACAAACTCTCCACACAGTCACGTGGAGAACAAAGAAGTTCCCCACATGATCTCGGGCAGAACGCAAAACTCCCGACACGGTTATGCGGAGAGCACACAAACTCCCCACACAGTCACGGGGTGAACATACAAACTCCGAACACGGTCACGGGGAGAGCACACAAACTCCCCACACGGTTATGGGGAGAGCACACAAACTCCCCACACAGTCACGAGGAGAGGACACAAACTCTCCACACAGTCACGGGGAGAACACACAGACTCCCCATAGGGTCACGGGGAGAACACTCAAAATCTCCACACGGTCACGGGGAGAACACAAAAACGCACCAGGCAGTCATGGAGAGAACACACAAACTCCCCACACGGTCACAGGGAGAACACACAAACACCCCACACGGTCACACGGAGAGCACACAAACACCCTACACAGTAACGAGGAGAGGACACAAACTCCCCACACAGTCACGGGGAGAACACACAAACTCCCCACACAGTCACGGGGAGAACAAACAAACTCCCCACATGGTCATGGGGAGAACACACAAACTCCACACACGGTCACATGGTGAACACACAAACTCCCCACACAGTCACGGGGAGAACACACAAACTCCCCACACAGTCACGGGGAGAACACACAAACTCCCCACACAGTCACGGGGAGAACACACAAAATCCCCACACGGTCACGGGGAGAACACAAAAACGCACCAGGCAGTCACGGAGAGAAAACACAAACTCCCCACACGGTCACAGGGAGAGCACACAAACTCCTCACATGGTCACGGGGAGAGAACGCAAACTCCCCATACGGTTATGGGGAGAGCACACAAACTCCCCACACAGTCACGAGGAGAGGACACAAACTTCCCACACAGTCACGGTGAGAACACACAAACTCCACACACGGTCACGTGGTCAACACACAAACTCCTGACACGGTCACGGGGAGAATACACAAACCCCCCACAAAGTCACGGTGAGAACACACAAACTCCCCACACAGTCACGGGGAGAACACACAAACTCCCCACACGGTCACTGGGTGAACATACAAACTCCTCACATGGTCATGGGGAGAACACACAAATACCCCACACTGTCACGGGGAGAGCACACAAACTCCCCACACAGTCACGAGGGGAGAACAAAAACTCACCACACAGTCACGGGGAGAACACACAAACTCCCCACACGGTCCCGGGGAGAACACACAAACTCCCCATACGGTCACGTAGTCAACACACAAACTCCCCACACTGTCACGGGAAGAGCACACAAACTGCCTACACGGTCACGGTGAGAGCATACAAACTCCCCACACAGTCACGGGGAGAACACACAAACTCCCCACACAGTGACGGGGAGAACACACAGACTCCCCATAGGGTCACGTGGAGAACACAGAACTTCCCCACATGGTCACGGGGAGAACACACAAACTCTCCACACAGTCAGTTGGTGAACATACAAACTCCCCACAGGGTCATGGGGTGAACACACAAAGTCCCTACATGGTCACGGGGAGAACACACGAACTCCCCACACAATCACGGGGAGAACACACAAACTCCCCACACAGTCACGGGGAGAACACACAAACTCCCCACACGGTCACAGGGAGAACACACAAACTCCACACACAGTCACTGGGAGAACACACAAACTGCCCACACGGTCACAGGGAGAACACACAAACACCCCACACGGTCACGGGGAGAGCACACAAACTCCCCACACAGTCACGGTGAGAACACACAAACTCCCCACACGGTCACGTGGTCAACACACAAACTCCCGACACGGTCACGGGGAGAATACACAAACCCCCCACACAGTCACGGGGTGAACATACAAACTCCCAACACGGTCACGGGGAGAATACACAAAACCCCCACACAGTCACGGGGTGAACATACAAACTCCCAACACGGTCACAGGGAGAACATACAAACTCCACACACAGTCATTGGGAGAACACACAAACTCCTCACACAGTCACGGGGAGAACACACAAACTGCCTACACGGTTACAGTGAGAGCATACAAACTCCCCACATGGTCACGGGGAGAACAAACAAACTCCCCACATGGTCATAGGGAGAACACACAAACTCCACACACGGTCACATGGTGAACACACAAACTCCTCACACGGTCACAGGGTGAACATACAAACTCCGCACATTGTCACGTGGTGAACACACAAACTCCTCACATGGTCACGGAGTGATCATACAAACTCCCCACACAGTCACGGGGAGAACACACAAACTCCTCACACGGTCACGGGGAGAACATAAAAACTCACCACACAGTCACGGAGAGAACACACAAACTCCCCACAGGATTACGGGGTGAACACACAAAGTCCCTACATGGTCACAGGGAGAACACACACACTCACCACACAGTCACGGAGAGAACACACAAACTCCCCACACAGTCACGGAGAGAACACACAAACTCCCCACACAGTCACGGGGTGAACAAACAAACTCCCCATATGGTCACGGGGAGAACACACAAACTCCACACACAGTCACTGGGAGAACACACAAACTCCCCACACGGTAACGGGGAGAACACACAAACACCCCACACGGTCAAGGGGAGAGCACAAAAACTCCCCACACGGTCACGGGGAGAATACACAAACCCCCCACAAAGTCACAGGGTGAACATACAAACTCCCAACACGGTCACGGGGAGAACACACAAACACCCCACACGGTCACGGGGAGAGCACACAAGCTCCCCACACGGTTATGGGGAGAGCACACAAACCCCCCACACAGTCACGAGGAGAGGACACAAACTCCCCACACAGTCACGGGGATAACACACAAATTCCCCACACAGTCACGGGGAGAATAAACAAACTCCCCACATGGTCACGGGGAGAACACACAAACTCCACACACAGTCACTGGGAGAACACACAAATTCCCCACACGGTCACGGGGAGAACACACAAACACCCCACACGGTCACGGGAAGAGCACACAAACTCCCCACACGGTTATGGGGAGAGCACACAAACTCCCCACACAGTCACGAGGAGAGGACACAAACTCCCCATACTATCACGGGGAGAACAAACAAACTCCCCACATAGTCATGGGGAGAACACACAAACTACACACACAGTCACTGGGAGAACACACAAATTCCCCACACGGTCACGGGGAGAGCACACAAACCCCCCACACAGTTATGGGGAGAGCACACAAACTCCCCACACAGTCACGAGGAGAGGACACAAACTCCCCACACAGTCACGGGGAGAACACACAAACTCCCCACACAGTCACGGGGAGAACAAACAAACTCCCCACATGGTCACGGGGAGAACACACAAACTCCACAAACAGTCACTGGGAGAACACACAAATTCCCCACACGGTGACGGGGAAAACACACAAACTCCCCACACGGTTATGGGGAGAGCACACAAACTCCCCGCACAGTCACGAGGAGAGGACACAAACTCCCCACACAGTCACAGGGAGAACACACAAACTCCCCACACAGTCACGGGGAGAACAAACAAACTCCCCACATGGTCATGGGGAGAACACACAAACTCCACACACGGTCACATGGTGAACACACAAACTCCCCACACAGTCACGGGGAGAACACACAAAATCCCCACACGGTCACGGGGAGAACACAAAAACGCACCAGGCAGTCACGGAGAAAAAACACAAACTCCCCACACGGTCACAGGGAGAGCACACAAACTCCCCACATGGTCACGGGGAGAGCACACAAACTCCCCACACGGTTATGGGGAGAGCACACAAACTCCCCACACAGTCACGAGGAGAGGACACAAACTTCCCACACAGTCACGGTGAGAACACACAAACTCCACACACGGTCACGTGGTCAACACACAAACTCCTGACACGGTCACGGGGAGAATACACAAACCCCCCACACAGTCACGGTGAGAACACACAAACTCCCCACACAGTCACGGGGAGAACAAACAAACTCCCCACATGGTCATGGGGAGAACACACAAACTCCCCACACGGTCACTGGGTGAACATACAAACTCCTCACATGGTCATGGGGAGAACACACAAACTCCTCACACGGTCACGGGGAGAGCACACAAACTCCACACACAGTCACGTGGAAAGGATACAAACTCCCCACACAGTCACGGGGAGAACAAACAAACTCCCCACATGGTCATGGGGAGAACACACAAACTCCCCACACGGTCACTGGGTGAACAAACAAACTCCCCACATGGTCATGGGGAGAACACACAAACTCCCCACACGGTCACTGGGTGAACATACAAACTCCTCACATGGTCATGGGGAGACCACACAAATACCCCACACTGTCACGGGGAGAGCACACAAACTCCCCACACAGTCACGAGGGGAGAACAAAAACTCACCACACAGTCACGGGGAGAACACACAAACTCCCCACACGGTCCCGGGGAGAACACACAAACTCCCCATACGGTCACGTGGTCAACACACAAACTCCCCACACTGTCACGGGAAGAGCACACAAACTGCCTACACGGTCACGGTGAGAGCATACAAACTCCCCACACAGTCACGGGGAGAACACACAAACTCCCCACACAGTGACGGGGAGAACACACAAAATCCCCACACGGTCACGGGGAGAACACACAAACTCCTCACACAGTCACGGGGTGAACATACAAACTCCCCCCACGGTCACGGGGAGAGCACACAAACTCCCCACACGGTTATGGGGAGAGCACACAAACTCCCCACACAGTCACGAGGAGAACACACAAACTCCCCACACAGTCACGGGGAGAACACACAAACTCCCCACACAGTGACGGGGAGAACACACAAAATCCCCACACGGTCACGGGGAGAACACACAAACTCCTCACACAGTCACGGTGTGAACATACAAACTCCCCCCACGGTCACGGGGAGAGCACACAAACTCCCCACACGGTTATGGGGAGAGCACACAAACTCCCCACACAGTC